>NC_044913.1:36443886-36739083 GCF_001633185.2 Quercus lobata | reverse complement strand
TTTAATTTTTAAAATTTTTTTGCATTTATTTTTGAATTTTCTAACTGGGGTCGGGTTTGTACGGATAGGAATGAAATTTTTGTTGTTCTCTATTTTTCAGCCTGTCCTGACTAGTTTCTTCATGAAATGAAGCCTGGACGGTGTTTTTTAATTTTTAAAAATTTTTTGCATTTATTTTTGAATTTTCTAACTCGGGTCGGGTTCGATCGGATTGGAATGAAATTTTTTTTGTTCTCTATTTTTCGGCATTTTCTGACCCGTTTCGTCTTGAAATTAAGTCTGGATATGGTTTTTTAATTTTTAGAATTATTTTGCATTTATTTTTGAATTTTCTAACTCGGGTTTGGTTCGAAGGGATAGGAAGAAAATTTTTTTTCTTATCTACTTTTCGGCCTGTCCTGACCCGTTTCTTATTGAAATGAAGCCTGGATGATGTTTTTTAATTTTTAAAATTTTTTTGCGTTTATTTTTGAATTTTCTAACTCGGGTCGGATTCGAACGGATAGGAATGAAATTTTTTTTGTTCTCTATTTTTCGGCCTGTCCTCACCCGTTTCTTCTTGAAATGAGGCCTGGATGATGTTTTTTAATTTTTAAAATTTTTTTGCATTTATTTTTGAATTTTCTAACTCGGGTCAGGTTCGAACGGAATAGGAATGAAATTTTTTTTTGTTCTCTTATTTTTCGGCCTGTTCCTCACCCGTTTCTTCTTGGAAATGAGGCCTGGATGATGTTTTTTTAATTTTTAAAATTTTTTTTTGCATTTATTTTTGAATTTTCTAACTGGGGTTCGGTTTGTACGGATAGGAATGAAATTTTTTTTGATTCTCTTATTTTTCGGCTGTTCCACCCGTTTCCTTCTTGAAATGAGGCCCTGGATGATGGTTTTAATTTTTAAAAAATTTTTTTGCATTTATTTTTTGAATTTTCTATACTCGGGGTCGGGTTTGTATCGGATAGGAATGAAATTTTTTTTGTTCTCTATTTTTCGGCCTGTCCTGACTCGTTTCTTCTTGAAATGAAGCCTGGATGATGTTTTTTAATTTTTAAAATTTTTTTGCGTTTATTTTTGAATTTCTAACTCGGGTCGGGTTCGAACGGATCGGAATGAAATTTTTTTCGTTCTCTATTTTTCGAACTGTCCTGACCCGTTTCGTCTTGAAACGGATAGGAATGATATTTTTTTTGTTCTCTATTTTTTGGCCTGTCCTCACCCGTTTCTTCTTGAAATGTGGCCTGGATGATGTTTTTTAATTTTTAAAATTTTTTTGCATTTATTTTTGAATTTTCTAAGTGGGGTCGGGTTTTTACGGATAGGAATGAAATTTTTGTTGTTCTCTATTTTTCGGCCTGTCCTGACTAGTTTCTTCATGAAATGAAGCCTGGATGATATTTTTTAATTTTTAAAAATTTTTTGCGTTTATTTTTGAATTTTCTAACTCGGGTAGGGTTCGGTCGGGTAAGAATGAAATTTTTTTTGTTCTCTATTTTTCGGCCTGTCCTGACTCGTTTCTTCTTGAAATGAAGCGTGGATGACGTTTTTTAATTTTTAAAATTTTTTTCGAACGAATCGTAATGAAATTTTTTTCGTTCTCTATTTTTCGAACTGTCCTGACCCGTTTCGTCTTGAAATGAAGCTTGGACTAGGTTTTTTAATTTTTAAAATTTTTTTGCTTTTATTTATGAATTTTCTAACTCGGGTCGGGTTCAAACGGATAGGAATGAAATTTTTTTTCTTCTCTATTTTTCGGCCTGTCCTCACCCGTTTCATCTTGAAATGAAGCCTGGATGATGTTTTTTAATTTTTAAAATTTTTTTACATTTATTATTGAATTTTCTAACTCGGGTCGGGTTTGTACGGATAGGAATGAAATTTTTTTTGTTCTCTATTTTTCGGCCTGTCTTGACTCGTTTCTCCTTGAAATGAAGCCTGGATGATGTTTTTTAATTTTTTAAATTTTTTTGCGTTTATTTTTGAATTTTCTAACTCGGGTCGGGTTCGAACGGATAGGAATGAAATTTTTTTCGTTCTCTATTTTTCGGCCTGTCCTGACCCGATTCGTCTTGAAATGAAGCCTGGATGATGTTTTTTAATTTTTAAAATTTTTTTGCTTTTATTTTTGAATTTTCTAACTCGGGTCGGGTTCGGACGGATCGGAATGAAATTTTTTTTTGTTCTGTATTTTTCGGCCTGTCATGACCTGTTTCTTCTTGAAATGTAGCCTGGATGATGTGTTTTAATTTTTAAAATTTTTTTGCATTTATTTTTGAATTTTCTAACTCGGGTCGGGTTTGTATGGATAGGAATGAAATTTTTTTTGTTCTCTATTTTTCGGCCTGTCCTGAGTCGTTTCTTCTTGAAATGAAGCCTGGATGATGTTTTTTAATTTTTAAAATTTTTTTGCGTTTATTTTTGAATTTCTAACTCGGGTCGGGTTCGAACGGATCGGAATGAAATTTTTTTCGTTCTCTATTTTTCGAACTGTCCTGACCCGTTTCGTCTTGAAACGGATACGAATGAAATTTTTTTTGTTCTCTATTTTTTGGCCTGTCCTCACCCGTTTCTTCTTGAAATGAGGCCTGGATGATGTTTTTTAATTTTTAAAATTTTTTTGCATTTATTTTTGAATTTTCTAAGTGGGGTCGGGTTTTTACGGATAGGAATGAAATTTTTGTTGTTCTCTATTTTTCGGCCTGTCCTGACTCGTTTCTTCTTGAAATGAAGCCTGGATGATGTTTTTTAATTTTTAAAATTTTTTTGCGTTTATTTTTGAATTTCTAACTCGGGTCGGGTTCGAACGGATCGGAATGAAATTTTTTTCGTTCTCTATTTTTCGAACTGTCCTGACCCGTTTCGTCTTGAAACGGATAGGAATGATATTTTTTTTGTTCTCTATTTTTTGGCCTGTCCTCACCCGTTTCTTCTTGAAATGTGGCCTGGATGATGTTTTTTAATTTTTAAAATTTTTTTGCATTTATTTTTGAATTTTCTAAGTGGGGTCGGGTTTTTACGGATAGGAATGAAATTTTTGTTGTTCTCTATTTTTCGGCCTGTCCTGACTAGTTTCTTCATGAAATGAAGCCTGGATGATATTTTTTAATTTTTAAAAATTTTTTGCGTTTATTTTTGAATTTTCTAACTCGGGTAGGGTTCGGTCGGATAAGAATGAAATTTTTTTTGTTCTCTATTTTTCGGCCTGTCCTGACTTGTTTCTTCTTGAAATGAAGCGTGGATGACGTTTTTTAATTTTTAAAATTTTTTTCGACGATTTTTTTTCGGATTTTCTTTTCGGGTTCAAACGGATAGGAATGAAATTTTTTTTCTTCTCTATTTTTCGGCCTGTCCTCACCCGTTTCATCTTGAAATGAAGCCTGGATGATGTTTTTTAATTTTGAAAATTTTTTTACATTTATTATTGAATTTTCTAACTCGGGTCGGGTTTGTACGGATAGGAATGAAATTTTTTTTGTTCTCTATTTTTCGGCCTGTCTTGACTCGTTTCTCCTTGAAATGAAGCCTGGATGATGTTTTTTAATTTTTAAAATTTTTTTGCGTTTATTTTTGAATTTTCTAACTCGGGTCGTGTTCGAACGGATCGGAATGAAATTTTTTTCGTTCTCTATTTTTCGAACTGTCCTGACCCGTTTCGTCTTGAAACGGATAGGAATGAAATTTTTTTTGTTCTCTATTTTTCGGCCTGTCCTCACCCGTTTCTTCTTGAAATGAGGCCTGGATGATGTTTTTTAATTTTTAAAATTTTTTTGCATTTATTTTTGAATTTTCTAACTGGGGTCGGGTTTGTACGGATAGGAATGAAATTTTTTTTGTGTCCTCTATTTTTCATCCTGTCCTGGGTCGGTCGTTCAAAATGAAGCGTGGATGATGTTTTTTAATTTTTAAAATTTTTTTCGAACGAATCGAATGAAATTTTTTTCGTTCTCTATTTTTCGAACTGTCCTGACCCGTTTCGTCTTGAAATGAAGCTTGGACTAGGTTTTTTAATTTTTAAAATTTTTTTGCTTTTATTTATGAATTTTCTAACTCGGGTCGGGTTCAAACGGATAGGAATGAAATTTTTTTTCTTCTCTATTTTTCGGCCTGTCCTCACCCGTTTCTCTTGAAATGAAGCCTGGATGATGTTTTTTAATTTTGAAAATTTTTTTACATTTATTATTGAATTTTCTAACTCGGGTCGGGTTGTACGGATAGGAATGAAATTTTTTTTGTTCTCTATTTTTCGGCCTGTCTTGACTCGTTTCTCCTTGAAATGAAGCCTGGATGATGTTTTTTAATTTTTAAAATTTTTTTGCGTTTATTTTTGAATTTTCTAACTCGGGTCGTGTTCGAACGGATCGGAATGAAATTTTTTTCGTTCTCTATTTTTCGAACTGTCCTGACCCGTTTCGTCTTGAAACGGATAGGAATGAAATTTTTTTTGTTCTCTATTTTTCGGCCTGTCCTCACCCGTTTCTTCTTGAAATGAGGCCTGGATGATGTTTTTTAATTTTTAAAATTTTTTTGCATTTATTTTTGAATTTTCTAACTGGGGTCGGGTTTGTACGGATAGGAATGAAATTTTTTTTGTTCTCTATTTTTCGGCCTGTCCTGACTCGTTTCTTCTTGAAATGAAGCCTGGATGATGTTTTTTAATTTTTAAAATTTTTTTCGAACGAATCGGAATTAAATTTTTTTCGTTCTCTATTTTTCGAACTGTCCTGACCCGTTTCGTCTTGAAATGAAGCCTGGACTAGGTTTTTTAAATTTTAAAATTTTTTTGCATTTATTTATGAATTTTCTAACTCGGATCGGGTTCAAACGGATAGGAATGAAATTTTTTTTGTTCTCTATTTTTCGGCCTGTCCTCACCCGTTTCTTCTTGAAATGAGGCCTGGATGATGTTTTTTAATTTTTAAAATTATTTTGCATTTATTTTTGAATTTTCTAACTGGGGTCGGGTTTGCACGGATAGGAATGAAATTTTTGTTGTTCTCTATTTTTTGGCCTGTCCTGACTAGTTTCTTCATGAAATGAAGCCTGGATGATGTTTTTTAATTTTTAAAAATTTTTTGCGTTTATTTTTGAATTTTCTAACTCGGGTCGGGTTCGATCCGATAGGAATGAAATTTTTTTTGTTCTCTATTTTTCGGCATTTTCTGACCCGTTTCGTCTTGAAATTAAGTCTGGATGAGGTTTTTTAATTTTTATAATTTTTTTGCATTTATTTTTGAATTTTCTAACTCGGGTCTGGTTCGAACGGATAGGAAGAAAATTTTTTCGTTATCTATTTTTCGGCCTGTCCTGACCCGTTTCGTCTTGAAATGAAGCCTGGATGATGTTTTTTAATTTTTAAAATTTTTTTGCGTTTATTTTTGAATTTTCTAACTCGGGTCGGGTTCGAACGGATAGGAATGAAATTTTTTTCGTTCTCTATTTTTCGGCCTGTCCTGACCCGATTCGTCTTGAAATGAAGCCTGGATGATGTTTTTTAATTTTTAAAATTTTTATGCTTTTATTTTTGAATTTTCTAACTCGGGTCGGGTTCGGACGGATCGGAATGAAATTTTTTTTGTTCTGTATTTTTCGGCCTGTAATGACCTGTTTCTTCTTGAAATGTAGCCTGGATGATGTGCTTTAATTTTTAAAATTTTTTTGCATTTATTTTTGAATTTTCTAACTCGGGTCGGGTTCGAACGGATCGGAATGAAATTTTTTTCGTTCTCTATTTTTCGAACTGTCCTGACCCGTTTCGTCTTGAAACGGATAGGAATGAAATTTTTTTTGTTCTCTATTTTCCGGCCTGTCCTCACCCGTTTCTTCTTGAAATGAGGCCTGGATGATGTTTTTTAATTTTTAAAATTTTTTTGCATTTATTTTTGAATTTTCTAACTGGGGTCGGGTTTGTACGGATAGGAATGAAATTTTTGTTGTTCTCTATTTTTCGGCCTGTCCTCACTAGTTTCTTCATGAAATGAAGCCTGGATGGTGTTTTTTAATTTTTAAAAATTTTTTGCATTTATTTTTGAATTTTCTAACTCGGGTCGGGTTCGATCGGATTGGAATGAAATTTTTTTTGTTCTTTATTTTTCGGCCTGACCCGTTTCGTCTTGAAATGCTGGATAGATTTTTTAATTTTTAAATTTTTTGCATTTATTTTTGAATTTTCTAACTCGGGTCGGTTCAAGGGATAGGAAAAAATTTTTTTTCTTATCTATTTTCGGCCTGTCCTGACCGTTTCTTAAAATGAAGCCTGGATGATGTGTTTTAATTTTTAAAATTTTTTTGCGTTTATTTTTGAATTTTCTAACTCGGGTCGGGTTTGAATGGATAGGAATGAAATTTTTTTTGTTCTCTATTTTTCGGCCTGCCTGACTCGTTTCTTCTTGAAATGAAGCCTGGATGATGTTTTTTAATTTTTAAAATTTTTTTGCGTTTATTTTTGAATTTTCTAACTCGGGTCGGGTTCGAACGGATAGGAATGAAATTTTTTTCGTTCTCTATTTTTCGGCCTGTCCTCACCCGTTTCTTCTTGAAATGAGGCCTGGATGATGTTTTTTAATTTTTAAAATTTTTTTGCATTTATTTTTGAATTTTCTAACTGGGGTCGGGTTTGTACGGATAGGAATGAAATTTTTTTGTTCTCTATTTTTCGGCCTGTCCTGACCCGTTTCTTCTTGAAATGAAGCCTGGATGATGTTTTTTAATTTTTAAAATTTTTTTTGCGTTTATTTTTGAATTTTCTAACTCGGGTCGGGTTCGAACGGATAGGAATGAAATTTTTTTCGTTCTCTATTTTTCGGCTGTCCTGACCCGTTTCGTCTTGAAATGAAGCCTGGATGATGTTTTTTAATTTTTAAAATTTTTTTGCATTTATTTTTGAATTTTCTAACTCGGGTCGGGTTCAACGGATAGGAATGAAATTTTTTTTGTTCTCTATTTTTCGGCCTGTCCTGACCCGTTTCGTCTTGAAATGAAGCTGGATGATGTTTTTTAATTTTTAAAAATTTTTTGCATTTATTTTTGAATTTTCTAACTCGGGTCGGGTTCGAACGGATAGGAATGAAATTTTTTTTGTTCTCTATTTTTCGGCCTATCCTGACCCGTTTCTCTTGAAATGAAGCCTGGAATGATTTTTTTAATTTTTAAAAATTTTTTGCTTTTATTTTTGAATTTTCTAACTCGGGTCGGGTTCGGACGGATCGGAATGAAATTTTTTTTTGTTCTGTATTTTTCGGCCTGTCATGACCTGTTTCTTCTTGAAATGTAGCCTGGATGATGTGTTTTAATTTTTAAAATTTTCTTGCATTTATTTTTGAATTTTCTAACTCGGGTCGGGTTTTTATGGATAGGAATGAAATTTTTTTTGTTCTCTATTTTTCGGCCTGTCTTGACTCGTTTCTCCTTGAAATGAAGCCTGGATGATGTTTTTTAATTTTTAAAATTTTTTTGCGTTTATTTTTGAATTTTCTAACTCGGGTCGTGTTCGAACGGATCGGAATGAAATTTTTTTCGTTCTCTATTTTTCGAACTGTCCTGACCCGTTTCGTCTTGAAACGGATAGGAATGAAATTTTTTTTGTTCTCTATTTTTCGGCCTGTCCTCACCCGTTTCTTCTTGAAATGAGGCCTGGATGATGTTTTTTAATTTTTAAAATTTTTTTGCGTTTATTTTTGTATTTTCTAACTGGGGTCGGGTTTGTACGAATAGGAATGAAATTTTTGTTGTTCTCTATTTTTCGGCCTGTCCTGACTAGCTTCTTCATGAAATGAAGCTTGGATGATGTTTTTTAATTTTTAAAAATTTTTTGCGTTTATTTTGTAATTTTCTAACTCGGGTCGGGTTCGATCGGATTGGAATGAAATTTTTTTTGTTCTCTATTTTTCGGCATTTTCTGACCCGTTTCGTCTTGAAATTAAGTCTGGATAAGGTTTTTTAATTTTTAGAATTATTTTGCATTTATTTTTGAATTTTCTAACTCGGGTCTGGTTCGAACGGATAGGAAGAAAATTTTTTTTCTTCTCTATTTTTCGGCCTGTCCTGACCCGTTTCTTCTTGAAATGAAGCCTGGATGATGTTTTTTAATTTTTAAAATTTTTTTGCGTTTATTTTTGAATTTTCTAACTCGGGTCGGGTTCGAACGGATAGGAATGAAATTTTTTTTGTTCTCAATTTTTCGCCCTGTCCTCACCCGTTTCTTCTTGAAATGAGGCCTGGATGATGTTTTTTAATTTTTAAAATTTTTTTGCATTTATTTTTGAATTTTCTAATTTGTACGGATAGGAATGAAATTTTTGTTGTTCTCTATTTTTCGGCCTGTCCTGACTAGTTTCTTTATGAAATGAAGCCTGGATGATGTTTTTTAATTTTTAAAAATTTTTTGCGTTTATTTTTGAATTTTCTAACTCGGGTCGGGTTCGATCTGATAGGAATGAAATTTTTTTTTGTTCTCAATTTTTCGCCCTGTCCTCACCCGTTTCTTCTTGAAATGAGGCCTGGATGATGTTTTTTAATTTTTAAAATTTTTTTGCATTTATTTTTGAATTTTCTAACTAGGGTCGGGTTTGTACGGATAGGAATGAAATTTTTGTTGTTCTCTATTTTTCGGCCTGTCCTGACTAGTTTCTTTATGAAATGAAGCCTGGATGATGTTTTTTAATTTTTAAAAATTTTTTGCGTTTATTTTTGAATTTTCTAACTCGGGTCGGGTTCGATCTGATAGGAATGAAATTTTTTTTGTTCTCTATTTTTCGGCATTTTCTGACCCGTTTCGTCTTGAAATTAAGTCTGGATAAGGTTTTTTAATTTTTAGAATTATTTTGCATTTATTTTTGAATTTTCAGACTCGGGTCGGGTTCGAACGGATAGGAATGAAATTTTTTTCGTTCTCTATTTTTCGAACTGTACTGACTCGTTTCGTCTTGAAATGAAGCCTGGACTAGGTTTTTTAATTTTTAAAATTTTTTTGCATTTATTTATGAATTTTCTAACTCGGATCGGGTTCAAACGGATAGGAATGAAATTTTTTTTCTTCTCTATTTTTCGGCCTGTCCTCACCCGTTTCTTCTTGAAATTAAGCCTGGATGATGTTTTTTAATTTTGAAAATTTTTTTACATTTATTATTGAATTTTCTAACTCGGGTCGAGTTCAAACGGATAGGAACGAAATTGTGTTTGTTCTCTATTTTTCGGCCTGTCCTGACTCGTTTCTTCTTGAAATGAAGCCTGGATGATGTTTTTTAATTTTTAAAATTTTTTTGCGTTTATTTTTGAATTTTCTAACTCGGGTCGGGTTCGAACGGATCGGAATGAAATTTTTTTCGTGCTCTATTTTTCGAACTGTCCTGACCCGTTTCGTCTTGAAACGGATAGGAATGAAATTTTTTTTTGTTCTATATTTTTCGGCTTGTCCTCACCCGTTTCTTCTTGAAATGAGGCCTGGATGATGTTTTTTAACTTTTAAAATTTTTTTGCATTTATTTTTGAATTTTCTAACTGGGGTCGGGTTTGTACGGATAGGAATGAAATTTTTGTTGTTCTCTATTTTTCGGCCTGTCCTGACTAGTTTCTTCATGAAATGAAGCCTGGATGATGTTTTTTAATTTTTAAAAATTTTTTGCGTTTATTTTTGAATTTTCTAACTCTGGTCGGGTTCGAACGGATAGGAATGAAATTTTTTTCGTTCTCTATTTTTCGAACTGTCCTGACCCGTTTCGTCTTGAAATGGAGCCTGGACTAGGTTTTTTAATTTTTAAAATTTTTTTGCATTTATTTATGAATTTTCTAACTCGGGTCGGGTTCAAACGGATAGGAATGAAATTTTTTTTCTTCTCTATTTTTCGGCCTGTCCTCACCCGTTTCTTCTTCAAATTAAGCCTGGATGATGTTTTTTAATTTTGAAAATTTTTTTACATTTATTATTGAATTTTCTAACTCGGGTCGGGTTCGAACGGATAGGAATGAAATTTTTTTTGTTCTCTATTTTTCGGCCTGTCCTGACTCGTTTCTTCTTGAAATGAAGCCTGGATGATGTTTTTTAATTTTTAAAATTTTCTTGCATTTATTTTTGAATTTTCTAACTCGGGTCGGGTTTGTATGGATAGGAATGAAATTTTTTTTGTTCTCTATTTTTCGGCCTATCCTGAGTCGTTTCTTCTTGAAATGAAGCCTGGATGATGTTTTTTAATTTTTAAAATTTTTTTGCGTTTATTTTTGAATTTCTAACTCGGGTCGGGTTCGAACGGATCGGAATGAAATTTTTTTCGTTCTCTATTTTTCGAACTGTCCTGACCCGTTTCGTCTTGAAACGGATACGAATGAAATTTTTTTTGTTCTCTATTTTTGGCCTGTCCTCACCCGTTTCTTCTTGAAATGAGGCCTGGATGATGTTTTTTAATTTTTAAAATTTTTTTGCATTTATTTTTGAATTTTCTAAGTGGGGTCGGGTTTTTACGGATAGGAATGAAATTTTTGTTGTTCTCTATTTTTCGGCCTGTCCTGACTAGTTTCTTCATGAAATGAAGCCTGGATGATGTTTTTTAATTTTTAAAAATTTTTTGCGTTTATTTTTGAATTTTCTAACTCGGGTCGGGTTCGAACGGATAGGAATGAAATTTTTTTCGTTCTCTATTTTTCGAACTGTCCTGACCCGTTTCGTCTTGAAATGGAGCCTGGACTAGGTTTTTTAATTTTTAAAATTTTTTTGCATTTATTTATGAATTTTCTAACTCGGGTCGGGTTCAAACGGATAGGAATGAAATTTTTTTTCTTCTCTATTTTTCGGCCTGTCCTCACCCGTTTCTTCTTCAAATTAAGCCTGGATGATGTTTTTTAATTTTGAAAATTTTTTTACATTTATTATTGAATTTTCTAACTCGGGTCGGGTTCGAACGGATAGGAATGAAATTTTTTTTGTTCTCTATTTTTCGGCCTGTCCTGACTCGTTTCTTCTTGAAATGAAGCCTGGATGATGTTTTTTAATTTTTTAAATTTTTTTGCGTTTATTTTTGAATTTTCTAACTCGGGTCGGGTCCGAACGGATAGGAATGAAATTTTTTTCGTTCTCTATTTTTCGGCCTGTCCTGACCCGATTTGTCTTGAAATGAAGCCTGGATGATGTTTTTTAATTTTTAAAATTTTTTTGCTTTTATTTTTGAATTTTCTAACTCGGGTCGGGTTCGGACGGATCGGAATGAAATTTTTTTTTGTTCTGTATTTTTCGGCCTGTCATGACCTGTTTCTTCTTGAAATGTAGCCTGGATGATGTGTTTTAATTTTTAAAATTTTCTTGCATTTATTTTTGAATTTTCTAACTCGGGTCGGGTTTGTATGGATAGGAATGAAATTTTTTTTGTTCTCTATTTTTCGGCCTGTCCTGAGTCGTTTCTTCTTGAAATGAAGCCTGGATGATGTTTTTTAATTTTTAAAATTTTTTTTGCGTTTATTTTTGAATTTCTAACTCGGGTCGGGTTCGAACGGATAGGAATGAAATTTTTTTTGTTCTCTATTTTTCGGCCTGTCCTGAGTCGTTTCTTCTTGAAATGAAGCCTGGATGATGTTTTTTAATTTTTAAAATTTTTTTGCGTTTATTTTTGAATTTCTAACTCGGGTCGGGTTCGAACGGATCGGAATGAAATTTTTTTCGTTCTCTATTTTTCGAACTGTCCTGACCCGTTTCGTCTTGAAACGGATACGAATGAAATTTTTTTTGTTCTCTATTTTTTGGCCTGTCCTCACCCGTTTCTTCTTGAAATGAGGCCTGGATGATGTTTTTTAATTTTTAAAATTTTTTTGCATTTATTTTTGAATTTTCTAAGTGGGGTCGGGTTTTTACGGATAGGAATGAAATTTTTGTTGTTCTCTATTTTTCGGCCTGTCCTGACTAGTTTCTTCATGAAATGAAGCCTGGATGATGTTTTTTAATTTTTAAAAATTTTTTGCGTTTATTTTTAAATTTTCTAACTCGGGTAGCGTTCGGTCGGATACGAATGAAATTTTTTTTGATCTCTATTTTTCGGCCTGTCCTGATTTGTTTCTTCTTGAAATGAAGCATGGATGACGTTTTTTAATTTTTAAAATTTTTTTCGAACGAATCGGAATGAAATTTTTTTCGTTCTATATTTTTCGAACTGTCCTGACCCGTTTCGTCTTGAAATGAAGCCTGGACTAGGTTTTTTAATTTTAAAAATTTTTTTGCATTTATTTATGAATTTTCTAACTCGGGTCGGGTTCAAACGGATAGGAATGAAATTTTTTTTGTTCTCTATTTTTCGGCCTGTCCTCACCCGTTTCTTCTTCAAATGAGGCCTGGATGATGTTTTTTAATTTTTAAAATTTTTTTGCGTTTATTTTTGAATTTTATAACTCGGGTCGGGTTCGAACGGATAGGAATGAAATTTTTTTCGTTCTCTATTTTTCGAACTGTCCTGACCCGTTTCGTCTTGAAATGAAGCCTGGACTAGGTTTTTTAATTTTTAAAATTTTTTTGCATTTATTTATGAATTTTCTAACTCGGGTCGGGTTCAAACGGATAGGAATGAAATTTTTTTTCTTCTCTATTTTTCGGCCTGTCCTCACCCGTTTCTTCTTGAAATGAAGCCTGGATGATGTTTTTTAATTTTGAAATTTTTTTTACATTTATTATTGAATTTTCTAACTCGGGTCGGGTTTGTACGGATAGGAATGAAATTTTTTTTGTTCTCTATTTTTCGGCCTGTCCTGACTCGTTTCTTCTTGAAATGAAGCCTGGATGATGTTTTTTAAATTTTAAAATTTTTTTGCATTTATTTTTGAATTTTGTAACTCGGGTCGGGTTCGAACGGATCGGAATGAAATTTTTTTCGTTCTTTATTTTTCGAACTTACCTGACCCGTTTCGTCTTGAAACGGTTAGGAATGAAATTTTTTTTGTTCTCTATTTTTCGGCCTGTCCTCACCCGTTTCTTCTTGAAATGAGGCCTGGATGATGTTTTTTAATTTTTAAAATTTTTTTGCATTTATTTTTGAATTTTCTAACTGGGGTCGGGTTTGTACGGATAGGAATGAAATTTTTGTTGTTCTCTATTTTTCGGCCTCTCCTGACTAGTTTCTTCATGAAATGAAGCCTGGATGATGTTTTTTAATTTTTAAAAATATTTTGCGTTTATTTTTGAATTTTCTTACTCGGGTCGGGTTCGATCGGATTGGAATGAAATTTTTTTTGTTCTCTATTTTTCGGCATTTTCTGACCCGTTTCGTCTTGAAATTAAGTCTGGATGAGGTTTTTTAATTTTTAGAATTTTTTTGCATTTATTTTTGAATTTTCTAACTCGGGTCTGGTTCGAACGGATAGGAAGAAAATTTTTTTTCATCTCTATTTTTCGGCCTTTCCTGACCCGTTTCTTCTTGAAATGAAGCCTGGATGATGTTTTTTAATTTTTAAAATTTTTTTGCGTTTATTTTTTAATTTTCTAACTCGGTTCGGGTTCGAACGGATAGGAATGAAATTTTTTTCGTTCTCTATTTTTTGGCCTGTCCTGACCCGTTTCGTCTTGAAATAAAGCCTGGACGATGTTTTTTAATTTTTAAAATTTTTTTGCTTTTATTTTTGAATTTTCTAACTCGGGTCGGGTTCGGACGGATCGGAATGAAATTTTTTTTTGTTCTGTATTTTTCGGCCTGTCATGACCTGTTTCTTCTTGAAATGTAGCCTGGATGATATGTTTTAATTTTTAAAATTTTCTTGCATTTATTTTTGAATTTTCTAACTCGGGTCGGGTTTGTATGGATAGGAATGAAATTTTTTTTGTTCTCTATTTTTCGGCCTGTCCTGAGTCGTTTCTTCTTGAAATGAAGCCTGGATGATGTTTTTTAATTTTTAAAATTTTTTTGCGTTTATTTTTGAATTTCTAACTCGGGTCGGGTTCGAACGGATCGGAATGAAATTTTTTTCGTTCTCTATTTTTCGAACTGTCCTGACCCGTTTCGTCTTGAAACGGATACAAATGAAATTTTTTTTGTTCTCTATTTTTTGGCCTGTCCTCACCCGTTTCTTCTTGAAATGAGGCCCGGATGATGTTTTTTAATTTTTAAAATTTTTTTGCATTTATTTTTGAATTTTCTAAGTGGGGTCGGGTTTTTACGGATAGGAATGAAATTTTTGTTGTTCTCTATTTTTCGGCCTGTCCTGACTAGTTTCTTCATGAAATGAAGCCTGGATGATGTTTTTTAATTTTTAAAAATTTTTTGCGTTTATTTTTAAATTTTCTAACTCGGGTAGCGTTCGGTCGGATACGAATGAAATTTTTTTTGTTCTCTATTTTTCGGCCTGTCCTAATTTGTTTCTTCTTGAAATGAAGCGTGGATGACGTTTTTTAATTTTTAAAATTTTTTTCGAACGAATCGGAATGAAATTTTTTTCGTTCTATATTTTTCGAACTGTCCTGACCCGTTTCGTCTTGAAATGAAGCCTGGACTAGGTTTTTTAATTTTAAAAATTTTTTTGCATTTATTTATGAATTTTCTAACTCGGGTCGGGTTCAAACGGATAGGAATGAAATTTTTTTTGTTCTCTATTTTTCGGCCTGTCCTCACCCGTTTCTTCTTTAAATGAGGCCTGGATGATGTTTTTTAATTTTTAAAATTTTTTTGCGTTTATTTTTGAATTTTATAACTCGGGTCGGGTTCGAACGGATAGGAATGAAATTTTTTTCGTTCTCTATTTTTCGAACTGTCCTGACCCGTTTCGTCTTGAAATGAAGCCTGGACTAGGTTTTTTAATTTTTAAAATTTTTTTGCATTTATTTATGAATTTTCTAACTCGGGTCGGGTTCAAACGGATAGGAATGAAATTTTTTTTCTTCTCTATTTTTCGGCCTGTCCTCACCCGTTTCTTCTTGAAATGAAGCCTGGATGATGTTTTTTAGTTTTGAAATTTTTTTTACATTTATTATTGAATTTTCTAACTCGGGTCGGGTTTGTACGGATAGGAATGAAATTTTTTTTGTTCTCTATTTTTCGGCCTGTCCTGACTCGTTTCTTCTTGAAATGAAGCCTGGATGATGTTTTTTAAATTGTAAAATTTTTTTGCATTTATTTTTGAATTTTCTAACTCGGGTCGGGTTCGAACGGATCGGAATGAAATTTTTTTCGTTCTCTATTTTTCGAACTTACCTGACCCGTTTCGTCTTGAAACGGTTAGGAATGAAATTTTTTTGTTCTCTATTTTTCGGCCTGTCCTCACCCGTTTATTCTTGAAATGAGGCCTGGATGATGTTTTTTAATTTTTAAAATTTTTTTGCATTTATTTTTGAATTTTCTAACTGGGGTCGGGTTTGTACGGATAGGAATGAAATTTTTGTTGTTCTCTATTTTTCGGCCTCTCCTGACTAGTTTCTTCATGAAATGAAGCCTGGATGATGTTTTTTAATTTTTAAAAATATTTTGCGTTTATTTTTGAATTTTCTTACTCGGGTCGGGTTCGATCGGATTGGAATTAAATTTTTTTTGTTCTCTATTTTTCGGCATTTTCTGACCCGTTTCGTCTTGAAATTAAGTCTGGATGAGGTTTTTTAATTTTTAGAATTTTTTTGCATTTATTTTTGAATTTTCTAACTCGGGTCTGGTTCGAACGGATAGGAAGAAAATTTTTTCTCTTCTCTATTTTTCGGCCTTTCCTGACTCGTTTCTTCTTGAAATGAAGCCTGGATGATGTTTTTTAATTTTTAAAATTTTTTTGCGTTTATTTTTTAATTTTC
Organism: Quercus lobata; assembly: GCF_001633185.2. Taxonomy (NCBI): domain Eukaryota; kingdom Viridiplantae; phylum Streptophyta; class Magnoliopsida; order Fagales; family Fagaceae; genus Quercus; species Quercus lobata. The sequence goes on along the minus strand of NC_044913.1, from coordinate 36,723,356 downwards.
TAACTCGGTTCGGGTTCGAACGGATAGGAATGAAATTTTTTTCGTTCTCTATTTTTCGGCCTGTCCTGACCCGTTTCGTCTTGAAATAAAGCCTGGATGATGTTTTTTAATTTTTAAAATTTTTTTGCGTTTATTTTTGAATTTTCTAACTCGGGTCGGGTTCGAACGGATAGGAATGAAATTTTTTTCGTTCTCTATTTTTCGGCCTGTCCTGAACCGATTCGTCTTGAAATGAAGCCTGGATGATGTTTTTTAATTTTAAAAATTTTTTTGCTTTTATTTTTGAATTTTCTAACTCGGGTCGGGTTCGGACGGATCGGAATGAAATTTTTTTTGTTCTGTATTTTTCGGCCTGTCATGACCTGTTTCTTCTTGAAATGTAGCCTGGATGATGTGTTTTAATTTTTAAAATTTTTTTCCATTTATTTTTGAATTTTCTAACTCGGGTGGGGTTTGTACGGATAGGAATGAAATTTTTTTTGTTCTCTATTTTTTGGCCTGTCCTGACTCGTTTCTTCTTGAAATAAGGCGTGGATGATGTTTTTTAATTTTTAAAATTTTTTTTGCGTTTATTTTTGAATTTCTAACTCGGGTCGGGTTCGAACGGATCGGAATGAAATTTTTTTCGTTCTCTATTTTTCGAACTGTCCTGACCCGTTTCGTCTTGAAACGGATAGGAATGAAATTTTTTTTGTTCTCTATTTTTCGGCCTGTCCTCACCCGTTTCTTCTTGAAATGAGGCCTGGATGATGTTTTTTAATTTTTAAAATTTTTTTGCATTTATTTTTGAATTTTCTAATTGGGGTCGGGTTTTTACGGATAGGAATGAAATTTTTGTTGTTCTCTATTTTTCGGCCTGTCCTGACTAGTTTCTTCATGAAATGAAGCCTGGATGATGTTTTTTAATTTTTAAAAATTTTTTGCGTTAATTTTTGAATTTTCTAACTCGGGTAGGGTTCGGTCGGATACGAATGAAATTTTTTTTGTTCTCTATTTTTCGGCCTGTCCTGACTCGTTTCTTCTTGAAATGAAGCGTGGATGATGTTTTTTAATTTTTAAAATTTTTTTGCATTTATTTATGAATTTTCGAACTCGGGCCGGGTTCAAACGGATAGGAATGAAATTTTTTTTCTTCTCTATTTTTCGGCCTTTCCTCACCCGTTTCTTCTTGAAATGAAGCCTGGATGATGTTTTTTAATTTTGAAAATTTTTTTACATTTATTATTGAATTTTCTAACTCGGGTCGGGTTTGTACGGAAAGGAATGAAATTTTTTTTGTTCTCTATTTTTCGGCCTGTCCTGACTCGTTTCTTCTTGAAATGAAGCCTGGATGATGTTTTTTAATTTTTAAAATTTTTTTGCGTTTATTTTTGAATTTTCTAACTCAGGTCGGGTTCGATCGGATAGGAATGAAAATTTTTTCGTTTTCTCTTTTTCGGACTGTCCTGACCCGTTTCATCTGGAAATGAAGCCTGGACTAGGTTTTTTAATTTTTAAAATTTTTTTGCATTTATTTATGAATTTTCTAACTCGGGTCGGGTTCGAACGGATAGGAATGAAATTTTTTTTGTTCTCTATTTTTCGGCCTGTCCTGACTAGTTTCGTCTTGAAATGAAGCCTGGATGAGGTTTTTTAATTTTTAAAATTTTTTTGCATTTATTTTTTAATTTTCTAAATCAGGTCGGGTTCGAACGGATAGGAATGAAATTTTTTTGTTCTCTATTCTTTGGCCTGTCCTGACCCGTTTCTTCTTGAAATGTAGCCTGGATGATGTTTTTTAATTTTTATAATTTTTTTGCATTTATTTTTGAATTTTCTAACTGGGGTCGGTTTCGAACGGATAGGAATGAAATTTTTTTTGTTCTCTATTTTTCAGCCTGTCCTGACCCGTTTCGTCTTGAAATGAAGCATGGATGAGGTTTTTTAATTTTTAAAATTTTTTTACATTTATTTTTGAATTTTCTTACTCGGGTCGGGTTCGAACGGATCGGAATGAAATTTTTTTCGTTCTCTATTTTTCGGCCTGTAATGACCTGTTTCTTCTTGAAATGTAGCCTGGATGATGTGTTTTAATTTTTAAAATTTTTTTGCATTTATTTTTGAATTTTCTAACTCGGGTCGGGTTCGAACGGATCGGAATGAAATTTTTTTCGTTCTCTATTTTTCGAACTGTCCTGACCCGTTTCGTCTTGAAACGGATAGGAATGAAATTTTTTTTGTTCTCTATTTTCCGGCCTGTCCTCACCCGTTTCTTCTTGAAATGAGGCCTGGATGATGTTTTTTAATTTTTAAAATTTTTTTGCATTTATTTTTGAATTTTCTAACTGGGGTCGCGTTTGTACGGATAGGAATGAAATTTTTGTTGTTCTCTATTTTTCGGCCTGTCCTCACTAGTTTCTTCATGAAATGAAGCCTGGATGGTGTTTTTTAATTTTTAAAAATTTTTTGCATTTATTTTTGAATTTTCTAACTCGGGTCGGGTTCGATCGGATTGGAATGAAATTTTTTTTGTTCTTTATTTTTCGGCATTTTCTGACCCGTTTCGTCTTGAAATTAAGTCTGGATAAGATTTTTTAATTTTTAGAATTATTTTGCATTTATTTTTGAATTTTCTAACTCGGGTCTGGTTCGAAGGGATAGGAAGAAAATTTTTTTTCTTATCTACTTTTCGGCCTGTCCTGACCCGTTTCTTATTGAAATGAAGCCTGGATGATGTGTTTTAATTTTTAAAATTTTTTTGCGTTTATTTTTGAATTTTCTAACTCGGGTCGGATTCGAACGGATAGGAATGAAATTTTTTTTGTTCTCTATTTTTCGGCCTGTCCTGACCCGTTTCGTCCTGAAATGATGCCTGGATGATGTTTTTTAATTTTTAAAATTTTTTTGCGTTTATTTTTGAATTTTCTAACTCGGGTCGGGTTCGAACGGATAGGAATGAAATTTTTTTTGTTCTCTATTTTTCGGCCTGTCCTCAGCCGTTTCTTCTTGAAATGAGGCCTGGATGATGTTTTTTAATTTTTAAAATTTTTTTGCATTTATTTTTGAATTTTCTAACTGGGGTCGGGTTTGTACGGATAGGAATGAAATTTTTTTGATTCTCTATTTTTCGGCCTGTCCTCACCCGTTTCTTCTTGAAATGAGGCCTGGATGATGTTTTTTAATTTTTAAAATTTTTTTGCATTTATTTTTGAATTTTCTAACTCGGGTCGGGTTTGTACGGATAGGAATGAAATTTTTTTTGTTCTCTATTTTTCGGCCTGTCCTGACTCGTTTCTTCTTGAAATGAAGCCTGGATGATGTTTTTTAATTTTTAAAATTTTTTTGCGTTTATTTTTGAATTTCTAACTCGGGTCGGGTTCGAACGGATCGGAATGAAATTTTTTTCGTTCTCTATTTTTCGAACTGTCCTGACCCGTTTCGTCTTGAAACGGATAGGAATGATATTTTTTTTGTTCTCTATTTTTTGGCCTGTCCTCACCCGTTTCTTCTTGAAATGTGGCCTGGATGATGTTTTTTAATTTTTAAAATTTTTTTGCATTTATTTTTGAATTTTCTAAGTGGGGTCGGGTTTTTACGGATAGGAATGAAATTTTTGTTGTTCTCTATTTTTCGGCCTGTCCTGACTAGTTTCTTCATGAAATGAAGCCTGGATGATATTTTTTAATTTTTAAAAATTTTTTGCGTTTATTTTTGAATTTTCTAACTCGGGTAGGGTTCGGTCGGGTAAGAATGAAATTTTTTTTGTTCTCTATTTTTCGGCCTGTCCTGACTCGTTTCTTCTTGAAATGAAGCGTGGATGACGTTTTTTAATTTTTAAAATTTTTTTCGAACGAATCGTAATGAAATTTTTTTCGTTCTCTATTTTTCGAACTGTCCTGACCCGTTTCGTCTTGAAATGAAGCTTGGACTAGGTTTTTTAATTTTTAAAATTTTTTTGCTTTTATTTATGAATTTTCTAACTCGGGTCGGGTTCAAACGGATAGGAATGAAATTTTTTTTCTTCTCTATTTTTCGGCCTGTCCTCACCCGTTTCATCTTGAAATGAAGCCTGGATGATGTTTTTTAATTTTTAAAATTTTTTTACATTTATTTTGAATTTTCTAACTCGGGTCGGGTTTGTACGGATAGGAATGAAATTTTTTTGATTCTCTATTTTTCGGCCTGTCCTCACCCGTTTCTTCTTGAAATGAGGCCTGGATGATGTTTTTTAATTTTTAATTTTTTTGCATTTATTTTTGAATTTTCTAACTCGGGTCGGGTTTGTACGGATAGGAATGAAATTTTTTTTGTTCTCTATTTTTCGGCCTGTCCTGACTCGTTTCTTCTTGAAATGAAGCCTGGATGATGTTTTTTAATTTTTAAAATTTTTTTGCGTTTATTTTTGAATTTCTAACTCGGGTCGGGTTCGAACGGATCGGAATGAAATTTTTTTCGTTCTCTATTTTTCGAACTGTCCTGACCCGTTTCGTCTTGAAACGGATAGGAATGATATTTTTTTTGTTCTCTATTTTTTGGCCTGTCCTCACCCGTTTCTTCTTGAAATGTGGCCTGGATGATGTTTTTTAATTTTTAAAATTTTTTTGCATTTATTTTTGAATTTTCTAAGTGGGGTCGGGTTTTTACGGATAGGAATGAAATTTTTGTTGTTCTCTATTTTTCGGCCTGTCCTGAATAGTTTCTTCATGAAATGAAGCCTGGATGATATTTTTTAATTTTTAAAAATTTTTTGCGTTTATTTTTGAATTTTCTAACTCGGGTAGGGTTCGGTCGGGTAAGAATGAAATTTTTTTTGTTCTCTATTTTTCGGCCTGTCCTGACTCGTTTCTTCTTGAAATGAAGCGTGGATGACGTTTTTTAATTTTTAAAATTTTTTTCGAACGAATCGTAATGAAATTTTTTTCGTTCTCTATTTTTCGAACTGTCCTGACCCGTTTCGTCTTGAAATGAAGCTTGGACTAGGTTTTTTAATTTTTAAATTTTTTTTGCTTTTATTTATGAATTTTCTAACTCGGGTCGGGTTCAAACGGATAGGAATGAAATTTTTTTTCTTCTCTATTTTTCGGCCTGTCCTCACCCGTTTCATCTTGAAATGAAGCCTGGATGATGTTTTTTAATTTTGAAAATTTTTTTACATTTATTATTGAATTTTCTAACTCGGGTCGGGTTTGTACGGATAGGAATGAAATTTTTTTTGTTCTCTATTTTTCGGCCTGTCTTGACTCGTTTCTCCTTGAAATGAAGCCTGGATGATGTTTTTTAATTTTTAAAATTTTTTTGCGTTTATTTTTGAATTTTCTAACTCGGGTCGTGTTCGAACGGATCGGAATGAAATTTTTTTCGTTCTCTATTTTTCGAACTGTCCTGACCCGTTTCGTCTTGAAACGGATAGGAATGAAATTTTTTTTGTTCTCTATTTTTCGGCCTGTCCTCACCCATTTCTTCTTGAAATGAGGCCTGGATGATGTTTTTTAATTTTTAAAATTTTTTTGCATTTATTTTTGTATTTTCTAACTGGGGTCGGGTTTGTACGAATAGGAATGAAATTTTTGTTGTTCTCTATTTTTCGGCCTGTCCTGACTAGCTTCTTCATGAAATGAAGCCTGGATGATGTTTTTTAATTTTTAAAAATTTTTTGCGTTTATTTTTGAATTTTCTAACTCGGGTCGGGTTCGATCGGATTGGAATGAAATTTTTTTTGTTCTCTATTTTTCGGCATTTTCTGACCCGTTTCGTCTTGAAATTAAGTCTGGATAAGGTTTTTTAATTTTTAGAATTATTTTGCATTTATTTTTGAATTTTCTAACTCGGGTCTGGTTCGAACGGATAGGAAGAAAATTTTTTTTCTTCTCTATTTTTCGGCCTGTCCTGACCCGTTTCTTCTTGAAATGAAGCCTGGATGATGTTTTTTAATTTTTAAAATTTTTTTGCGTTTATTTTTGAATTTTCTAACTCGGGTCGGGTTCGAACGGATAGGAATGAAATTTTTTTTGTTCTCAATTTTTCACCCTGTCCTCACCCGTTTCTTCTTGAAATGAGGCCTGGATGATGTTTTTTAATTTTTAAAATTTTTTTGCATTTATTTTTGAATTTTCTAACTGGGGTCGGGTTTGTACGGATAGGAATGAAATTTTTGTTGTTCTCTATTTTTCGGCCTGTCCTGACTAGTTTCTTTATGAAATGAAGCCTGGATGATGTTTTTTAATTTTTAAAAATTTTTTGCGTTTATTTTTGAATTTTCTAACTCGGGTCGGGTTTGATCTGATAGGAATGAAATTTTTTTTGTTCTCTATTTTTCGGCATTTTCTGACCCGTTTCGTCTTGAAATTAAGTCTGGATAAGGTTTTTTAATTTTTAGAATTATTTTGCATTTATTTTTGAATTTTCAGACTCGGGTCGGGTTCGAACGGATAGGAATGAAATTTTTTTCGTTCTCTATTTTTCGAACTGTACTGACTCGTTTCGTCTTGAAATGAAGCCTGGACTAGGTTTTTTAATTTTTAAAATTTTTTTGCATTTATTTATGAATTTTCTAACTCGGATCGGGTTCAAACGGATAGGAATGAAATTTTTTTTCTTCTCTATTTTTCGGCCTGTCCTCACCCGTTTCTTCTTGAAATTAAGCCTGGATGATGTTTTTTAATTTTGAAAATTTTTTTACATTTATTATTGAATTTTCTAACTCGGGTCGAGTTCAAACGGATAGGAACGAAATTGTGTTTGTTCTCTATTTTTCGGCCTGTCCTGACTCGTTTCTTCTTGAAATGAAGCCTGGATGATGTTTTTTAATTTTTAAAATTTTTTTGCGTTTATTTTTGAATTTTCTAACTCGGGTCGGGTTCGAACGGATCGGAATGAAATTTTTTTCGTGCTCTATTTTTCGAACTGTCCTGACCCGTTTCGTCTTGAAACGGATAGGAATGAAATTTTTTTTTGTTCTATATTTTTCGGCTTGTCCTCACCCGTTTCTTCTTGAAATGAGGCCTGGATGATGTTTTTTAACTTTTAAAATTTTTTTGCATTTATTTTTGAATTTTCTAACTGGGGTCGGGTTTGTACGGATAGGAATGAAATTTTTGTTGTTCTCTATTTTTCGGCCTGTCCTGACTAGTTTCTTCATGAAATGAAGCCTGGATGATGTTTTTTAATTTTTAAAAATTTTTTGCGTTTATTTTTGAATTTTCTAACTCGGTCGGGTTCGAACGGATAGGAATGAAATTTTTTTCGTTCTCTATTTTTCGAACTGTCCTGACCCGTTTCGTCTTGAAATGGAGCCTGGACTAGGTTTTTTAATTTTTAAAATTTTTTTGCATTTATTTATGAATTTTCTAACTCGGGTCGGGTTCAAACGGATAGGAATGAAATTTTTTTTCTTCTCTATTTTTCGGCCTGTCCTCACCCGTTTCTTCTTCAAATTAAGCCTGGATGATGTTTTTTAATTTTGAAAATTTTTTTACATTTATTATTGAATTTTCTAACTCGGGTCGGGTTCGAACGGATAGGAATGAAATTTTTTTTGTTCTCTATTTTTCGGCCTGTCCTGACTCGTTTCTTCTTGAAATGAAGCCTGGATGATGTTTTTTAATTTTTTAAATTTTTTTGCGTTTATTTTTGAATTTTCTAACTCGGGTCGGGTCCGAACGGATAGGAATGAAATTTTTTTCGTTCTCTATTTTTCGGCCTGTCCTGACCCGATTCGTCTTGAAATGAAGCCTGGATGATGTTTTTTAATTTTTAAAATTTTTTTGCTTTTATTTTTGAATTTTCTAACTCGGGTCGGGTTCGGACGGATCGGAATGAAATTTTTTTTTGTTCTGTATTTTTCGGCCTGTCATGACCTGTTTCTTCTTGAAATGTAGCCTGGATGATGTGTTTTAATTTTTAAAATTTTCTTGCATTTATTTTTGAATTTTCTAACTCGGGTCGGGTTTGTATGGATAGGAATGAAATTTTTTTTGTTCTCTATTTTTCGGCCTGTCCTGAGTCGTTTCTTCTTGAAATGAAGCCTGGATGATGTTTTTTAATTTTTAAAATTTTTTTGCGTTTATTTTTGAATTTCTAACTCGGGTCGGGTTCGAACGGATCGGAATGAAATTTTTTTCGTTCTCTATTTTTCGAACTGTCCTGACCCGTTTCGTCTTGAAACGGATACGAATGAAATTTTTTTTGTTCTCTATTTTTTGGCCTGTCCTCACCCGTTTCTTCTTGAAATGAGGCCTGGATGATGTTTTTTAATTTTTAAAATTTTTTTGCATTTATTTTTGAATTTTCTAAGTGGGGTCGGGTTTTTACGGATAGGAATGAAATTTTTGTTGTTCTCTATTTTTCGGCCTGTCCTGACTAGTTTCTTCATGAAATGAAGCCTGGATGATGTTTTTTAATTTTTAAAAATTTTTTGCGTTTATTTTTAAATTTTCTAACTCGGGTAGCGTTCGGTCGGATACGAATGAAATTTTTTTTGTTCTCTATTTTTCGGCCTGTCCTGATTTGTTTCTTCTTGAAATGAAGCATGGATGACGTTTTTTAATTTTTAAAATTTTTTTCGAACGAATCGGAATGAAATTTTTTTCGTTCTATATTTTTCGAACTGTCCTGACCCGTTTCGTCTTGAAATGAAGCCTGGACTAGGTTTTTTAATTTTAAAAATTTTTTTGCATTTATTTATGAATTTTCTAACTCGGGTCGGGTTCAAACGGATAGGAATGAAATTTTTTTTGTTCTCTATTTTTCGGCCTGTCCTCACCCGTTTCTTCTTCAAATGAGGCCTGGATGATGTTTTTTAATTTTTAAAATTTTTTTGCGTTTATTTTTGAATTTTATAACTCGGGTCGGGTTCGAACGGATAGGAATGAAATTTTTTTCGTTCTCTATTTTTCGAACTGTCCTGACCCGTTTCGTCTTGAAATGAAGCCTGGACTAGGTTTTTTAATTTTTAAAATTTTTTTGCATTTATTTATGAATTTTCTAACTCGGGTCGGGTTCAAACGGATAGGAATGAAATTTTTTTTCTCTATTTTTCGGCCTGTCCTCACCCGTTTCTTCTTGAAATGAAGCCTGGATGATGTTTTTTAATTTTGAAATTTTTTTTACATTTATTATTGAATTTTCTAACTCGGGTCGGGTTTGTACGGATAGGAATGAAATTTTTTTTGTTCTCTATTTTTCGGCCTGTCCTGACTCGTTTCTTCTTGAAATGAAGCCTGGATGATGTTTTTTAAATTTTAAAATTTTTTTGCATTTATTTTTGAATTTTGTAACTCGGGTCGGGTTCGAACGGATCGGAATGAAATTTTTTTCGTTCTTTATTTTTCGAACTTACCTGACCCGTTTCGTCTTGAAACGGTTAGGAATGAAATTTTTTTTGTTCTCTATTTTTCGGCCTGTCCTCACCCGTTTCTTCTTGAAATGAGGCCTGGATGATGTTTTTTAATTTTTAAAATTTTTTTGCATTTATTTTTGAATTTTCTAACTGGGGTCGGGTTTGTACGGATAGGAATGAAATTTTTGTTGTTCTCTATTTTTCGGCCTCTCCTGACTAGTTTCTTCATGAAATGAAGCCTGGATGATGTTTTTTAATTTTTAAAAATATTTTGCGTTTATTTTTGAATTTTCTTACTCGGGTCGGGTTCGATCGGATTGGAATGAAATTTTTTTTGTTCTCTATTTTTCGGCATTTTCTGACCCGTTTCGTCTTGAAATTAAGTCTGGATGAGGTTTTTTAATTTTTAGAATTTTTTTGCATTTATTTTTGAATTTTCTAACTCGGGTCTGGTTCGAACGGATAGGAAGAAAATTTTTTTTCATCTCTATTTTTCGGCCTTTCCTGACCCGTTTCTTCTTGAAATGAAGCCTGGATGATGTTTTTTAATTTTTAAAATTTTTTTGCGTTTATTTTTTAATTTTCTAACTCGGTTCGGGTTCGAACGGATAGGAATGAAATTTTTTTCGTTCTCTATTTTTTGGCCTGTCCTGACCCGTTTCGTCTTGAAATAAAGCCTGGACGATGTTTTTTAATTTTTAAAATTTTTTTGCTTTTATTTTTGAATTTTCTAACTCGGGTCGGGTTCGGACGGATCGGAATGAAATTTTTTTTTGTTCTGTATTTTTCGGCCTGTCATGACCTGTTTCTTCTTGAAATGTAGCCTGGATGATATGTTTTAATTTTTAAAATTTTCTTGCATTTATTTTTGAATTTTCTAACTCGGGTCGGGTTTGTATGGATAGGAATGAAATTTTTTTTGTTCTCTATTTTTCGGCCTGTCCTGAGTCGTTTCTTCTTGAAATGAAGCCTGGATGATGTTTTTTAATTTTTAAAATTTTTTTGCGTTTATTTTTGAATTTCTAACTCGGGTCGGGTTCGAACGGATCGGAATGAAATTTTTTTCGTTCTCTATTTTTCGAACTGTCCTGACCCGTTTCGTCTTGAAACGGATACGAATGAAATTTTTTTTGTTCTCTATTTTTTGGCCTGTCCTCACCCGTTTCTTCTTGAAATGAGGCCTGGATGATGTTTTTTAATTTTTAAAATTTTTTTGCATTTATTTTTGAATTTTCTAAGTGGGGTCGGGTTTTTACGGATAGGAATGAAATTTTTGTTGTTCTCTATTTTTCGGCCTGTCCTGACTAGTTTCTTCATGAAATGAAGCCTGGATGATGTTTTTTAATTTTTAAAAATTTTTTGCGTTTATTTTTAAATTTTCTAACTCGGGTAGCGTTCGGTCGGATACGAATGAAATTTTTTTTGTTCTCTATTTTTCGGCCTGTCCTGATTTGTTTCTTCTTGAAATGAAGCATGGATGACGTTTTTTAATTTTTAAAATTTTTTTCGAACGAATCGGAATGAAATTTTTTTCGTTCTCTATTTTTCGAACTGTCCTGACCCGTTTCGTCTTGAAATGAAGCCTGGACTAGGTTTTTTAATTTTTAAAATTTTTTTGCATTTATTTATGAATTTTCTAACTCGGGTCGGGTTCAAACGGATAGGAATGAAATTTTTTTTCTTCTCTATTTTTCGGCCTGTCCTCACCCGTTTCTTCTTCAAATTAAGCCTGGATGATGTTTTTTAATTTTGAAAATTTTTTTACATTTATTATTGAATTTTCTAACTCGGGTCGGGTTCGAACGGATAGGAATGAAATTTTTTTTGTTCTCTATTTTTCGGCCTGTCCTGACTCGTTTCTTCTTGAAATGAAGCCTGGATGATGTTTTTTAATTTTTTAAATTTTTTTGCGTTTATTTTTGAATTTTCTAACTCGGGTCGGGTCCGAACGGATAGGAATGAAATTTTTTTCGTTCTCTATTTTTCGGCCTGTCCTGACCCGATTTGTCTTGAAATGAAGCCTGGATGATGTTTTTTAATTTTTAAAATTTTTTTGCTTTTATTTTTGAATTTTCTAACTCGGGTCGGGTTCGGACGGATCGGAATGAAATTTTTTTTTGTTCTGTATTTTTCGGCCTGTCATGACCTGTTTCTTCTTGAAATGTAGCCTGGATGATGTGTTTTAATTTTTAAAATTTTCTTGCATTTATTTTTGAATTTTCTAACTCGGGTCGGGTTTGTATGGATAGGAATGAAATTTTTTTTGTTCTCTATTTTTCGGCCTGTCCTGAGTCGTTTCTTCTTGAAATGAAGCCTGGATGATGTTTTTTAATTTTTAAAATTTTTTTGCGTTTATTTTTGAATTTCTAACTCGGGTCGGGTTCGAACGGATCGGAATGAAATTTTTTTCGTTCTCTATTTTTCGAACTGTCCTGACCCGTTTCGTCTTGAAACGGATACGAATGAAATTTTTTTTGTTCTCTATTTTTTGGCCTGTCCTCACCCGTTTCTTCTTGAAATGAGGCCTGGATGATGTTTTTTAATTTTTAAAATTTTTTTGCATTTATTTTTGAATTTTCTAAGTGGGGTCGGGTTTTTACGGATAGGAATGAAATTTTTGTTGTTCTCTATTTTTCGGCCTGTCCTGACTAGTTTCTTCATGAAATGAAGCCTGGATGATGTTTTTTAATTTTTAAAAATTTTTTGCGTTTATTTTTAAATTTTCTAACTCGGGTAGCGTTCGGTCGGATACGAATGAAATTTTTTTTGTTCTCTATTTTTCGGCCTGTCCTGATTTGTTTCTTCTTGAAATGAAGCATGGATGACGTTTTTTAATTTTTAAAATTTTTTTCGAACGAATCGGAATGAAATTTTTTTCGTTCTATATTTTTCGAACTGTCCTGACCCGTTTCGTCTTGAAATGAAGCCTGGACTAGGTTTTTTAATTTTAAAAATTTTTTTGCATTTATTTATGAATTTTCTAACTCGGGTCGGGTTCAAACGGATAGGAATGAAATTTTTTTTGTTCTCTATTTTTCGGCCTGTCCTCACCCGTTTCTTCTTCAAATGAGGCCTGGATGATGTTTTTTAATTTTTAAAATTTTTTTGCGTTTATTTTTGAATTTTATAACTCGGGTCGGGTTCGAACGGATAGGAATGAAATTTTTTTCGTTCTCTATTTTTCGAACTGTCCTGACCCGTTTCGTCTTGAAATGAAGCCTGGACTAGGTTTTTTAATTTTTAAAATTTTTTTGCATTTATTTATGAATTTTCTAACTCGGGTCGGGTTCAAACGGATAGGAATGAAATTTTTTTTCTTCTCTATTTTTCGGCCTGTCCTCACCCGTTTCTTCTTGAAATGAAGCCTGGATGATGTTTTTTAATTTTGAAATTTTTTTTACATTTATTATTGAATTTTCTAACTCGGGTCGGGTTTGTACGGATAGGAATGAAATTTTTTTTGTTCTCTATTTTTCGGCCTGTCCTGACTCGTTTCTTCTTGAAATGAAGCCTGGATGATGTTTTTTAAATTTTAAAATTTTTTTGCATTTATTTTTGAATTTTGTAACTCGGGTCGGGTTCGAACGGATCGGAATGAAATTTTTTTCGTTCTTTATTTTTCGAACTTACCTGACCCGTTTCGTCTTGAAACGGTTAGGAATGAAATTTTTTTTGTTCTCTATTTTTCGGCCTGTCCTCACCCGTTTCTTCTTGAAATGAGGCCTGGATGATGTTTTTTAATTTTTAAAATTTTTTTGCATTTATTTTTGAATTTTCTAACTGGGGTCGGGTTTGTACGGATAGGAATGAAATTTTTGTTGTTCTCTATTTTTCGGCCTCTCCTGACTAGTTTCTTCATGAAATGAAGCCTGGATGATGTTTTTTAATTTTTAAAAATATTTTTGCGTTTATTTTTGAATTTTCTTACTCGGGTCGGGTTCGATCGGATTGGAATGAAATTTTTTTTGTTCTCTATTTTTCGGCCTTCCTGACCCGTTTCTTCTTGAAATGAGGCCTGGATGATGTTTTTTAATTTTTAAAATTTTTTTGCATTTATTTTTGAATTTTCTAACTGGGTCGGGTTGTACGGATAGGAATGAAATTTTTTATTCTCTATTTTTCGGCCTGTCCTCACCCGTTTCTTCTTGAAATGAGGCCTGGATGATGTTTTTTGATTTTTAAAATTTTTTTGCATTTATTTTTGAATTTTCTAACTCGGGTCGGGTTTGTACGGATAGGAATGAAATTTTTTTTGTTCTCTATTTTTCGGCCTGTCCTGATTCGTTTCTTCTTGAAATGAAGCCTGGATGATGTTTTTTAATTTTTAAAATTTTTTTGCGTTTATTTTTGAATTTCTAACTCGGGTCGGGTTCGAACGGATCGGAATGAAATTTTTTTCGTTCTCTATTTTTCGAACTGTCCTGACCCGTTTCGTCTTGAAACGGATAGGAATGATATTTTTTTTGTTCTCTATTTTTTGGCCTGTCCTCACCCGTTTCTTCTTGAAATGTGGCCTGGATGATGTTTTTTAATTTTTAAAATTTTCTTGCATTTATTTTTGAATTTTCTAAGTGGGGTCGGGTTTTTACGGATAGGAATGAAATTTTTGTTGTTCTCTATTTTTCGGCCTATCCTGACTAGTTTCTTCATGAAATGAAGCCTGGATGATATTTTTTAATTTTTAAAAATTTTTTGCGTTTATTTTTGAATTTTCTAACTCGGGTAGGGTTCGGTCGGGTAAGAATGAAATTTTTTTTGTTCTCTATTTTTCGGCCTGTCCTGACTCGTTTCTTCTTGAAATGAAGCGTGGATGACGTTTTTTAATTTTTAAAATTTTTTTCGAAGGAATCGTAATGAAATTTTTTTCGTTCTCTATTTTTCGAACTGTCCTGACCCGTTTCGTCTTGAAATGAAGCTTGGACTAGGTTTTTTAATTTTTAAAATTTTTTTGCTTTTATTTATGAATTTTCTAACTCGGGTCGGGTTCAAACGGATAGGAATGAAATTTTTTTTCTTCTCTATTTTTCGGCCTGTCCTCACCCGTTTCATCTTGAAATGAAGCCTGGATGATGTTTTTTAATTTTGAAAATTTTTTTACATTTATTATTGAATTTTCTAACTCGGGTCGGGTGTGTACGGATAGGAATGAAATTTTTTTTGTTCTCTATTTTTCGGCCTGTCTTGACTCGTTTCTCCTTGAAATGAAGCCTGGATGATGTTTTTTAATTTTTAAAATTTTTTTGCGTTTATTTTTGAATTTTCTAACTCGGGTCGTGTTCGAACGGATCGGAATGAAATTTTTTTCGTTCTCTATTTTTCGAACTGTCCTGACCCGTTTCGTCTTGAAACGGATAGGAATGAAATTTTTTTTGTTCTCTATTTTTCGGCCTGTCCTCACCCGTTTCTTCTTGAAATGAGGCCTGGATGATGTTTTTTAATTTTTAAAATTTTTTTGCGTTTATTTTTGTATTTTCTAACTGGGGTCGGGTTTGTACGAATAGGAATGAAATTTTTGTTGTTCTCTATTTTTCGGCCTGTCCTGACTAGCTTCTTCATGAAATGAAGCTTGGATGATGTTTTTTAATTTTTAAAAATTTTTTGCGTTTATTTTGTAATTTTCTAACTCGGGTCGGGTTCGATCGGATTGGAATGAAATTTTTTTTGTTCTCTATTTTTCGGCATTTTCTGACCCGTTTCGTCTTGAAATTAAGTCTGGATAAGGTTTTTTAATTTTTAGAATTATTTTGCATTTATTTTTGAATTTTCTAACTCGGGTCTGGTTCGAACGGATAGGAAGAAAATTTTTTTTCTTCTCTATTTTTCGGCCTGTCCTGACCCGTTTCTTCTTGAAATGAAGCCTGGATGATGTTTTTTAATTTTTAAAATTTTTTTGCGTTTATTTTTGAATTTTCTAACTCGGGTCGGGTTCGAACGGATAGGAATGAAATTTTTTTTGTTCTCAATTTTTCACCCTGTCCTCACCCGTTTCTTCTTGAAATGAGGCCTGGATGATGTTTTTTAATTTTTAAAATTTTTTTGCATTTATTTTTGAATTTTCTAACTGGGGTCGGGTTTGTACGGATAGGAATGAAATTTTTGTTGTTCTCTATTTTTCGGCCTGTCCTGACTAGTTTCTTTATGAAATGAAGCCTGGATGATGTTTTTTAATTTTTAAAAATTTTTTGCGTTTATTTTTGAATTTTCTAACTCGGGTCGGGTTTGATCTGATAGGAATGAAATTTTTTTTGTTCTCTATTTTTCGGCATTTTCTGACCCGTTTCGTCTTGAAATTAAGTCTGGATAAGGTTTTTTAATTTTTAGAATTATTTTGCATTTATTTTTGAATTTTCAGACTCGGGTCGGGTTCGAACGGATAGGAATGAAATTTTTTTCGTTCTCTATTTTTCGAACTGTACTGACTCGTTTCGTCTTGAAATGAAGCCTGGACTAGGTTTTTTAATTTTTAAAATTTTTTTGCATTTATTTATGAATTTTCTAACTCGGATCGGGTTCAAACGGATAGGAATGAAATTTTTTTTCTTCTCTATTTTTCGGCCTGTCCTCACCCGTTTCTTCTTGAAATTAAGCCTGGATGATGTTTTTTAATTTTGAAAATTTTTTTACATTTATTATTGAATTTTCTAACTCGGGTCGAGTTCAAACGGATAGGAACGAAATTGTGTTTGTTCTCTATTTTTCGGCCTGTCCTGACTCGTTTCTTCTTGAAATGAAGCCTGGATGATGTTTTTTAATTTTTAAAATTTTTTTGCGTTTATTTTTGAATTTTCTAACTCGGGTCGGGTTCGAACGGATCGGAATGAAATTTTTTTCGTGCTCTATTTTTCGAACTGTCCTGACCCGTTTCGTCTTGAAACGGATAGGAATGAAATTTTTTTTTGTTCTATATTTTTCGGCTTGTCCTCACCCGTTTCTTCTTGAAATGAGGCCTGGATGATGTTTTTTAACTTTTAAAATTTTTTTGCATTTATTTTTGAATTTTCTAACTGGGGTCGGGTTTGTACGGATAGGAATGAAATTTTTGTTGTTCTCTATTTTTCGGCCTGTCCTGACTAGTTTCTTCATGAAATGAAGCCTGGATGATGTTTTTTAATTTTTAAAAATTTTTTGCGTTTATTTTTGAATTTTCTAACTCGGGTCGGGTTCGAACGGATAGGAATGAAATTTTTTTCGTTCTCTATTTTTCGAACTGTCCTGACCCGTTTCGTCTTGAAACGGATACGAATGAAATTTTTTTTGTTCTCTATTTTTCGGCCTGTCCTCACCCGTTTCTTCTTGAAATGAGGCCTGGATGATGTTTTTTAATTTTTAAAATTTTTTTGCATTTATTTTTGAATTTTCTAACTGGGGTCGGGTTTTTACGGATAGGAATGAAATTTTTGTTGTTCTCTATTTTTCGGCCTCTCCTGACTAGTTTCTTCATGAAATGAAGCCTGGATGATGTTTTTTAATTTTTAAAAATATTTTGCGTTTATTTTTGAATTTTCTTACTCGGGTCGGGTTCGATCGGATTGGAATGAAATTTTTTTTGTTCTCTATTTTTCGGCATTTTCTGACCCGTTTCGTCTTGAAATTAAGTCTGGATGAGGTTTTTTAATTTTTAGAATTTTTTTGCATTTATTTTTGAATTTTCTAACTCGGGTCTGGTTCGAACGGATAGGAAGAAAATTTTTTTTCATCTCTATTTTTCGGCCTTTCCTGACCCGTTTCTTCTTGAAATGAAGCCTGGATGATGTTTTTTAATTTTTAAAATTTTTTTGCGTTTATTTTTTAATTTTCTAACTCGGTTCGGGTTCGAACGGATAGGAATGAAATTTTTTTCGTTCTCTATTTTTTGGCCTGTCCTGACCCGTTTCGTCTTGAAATAAAGCCTGGACGATGTTTTTTAATTTTTAAAATTTTTTTGCTTTTATTTTTGAATTTTCTAACTCGGGTCGGGTTCGGACGGATCGGAATGAAATTTTTTTTTGTTCTGTATTTTTCGGCCTGTCATGACCTGTTTCTTCTTGAAATGTAGCCTGGATGATATGTTTTAATTTTTAAAATTTTCTTGCATTTATTTTTGAATTTTCTAACTCGGGTCGGGTTTGTATGGATAGGAATGAAATTTTTTTTGTTCTCTATTTTTCGGCCTGCCCTGAGTCGTTTCTTCTTGAAATGAAGCCTGGATGATGTTTTTTAATTTTTAAAATTTTTTTGCGTTTATTTTTGAATTTCTAACTCGGGTCGGGTTCGAACGGATCGGAATGAAATTTTTTTCGTTCTCTATTTTTCGAACTGTCCTGACCCGTTTCGTCTTGAAACGGATACGAATGAAATTTTTTTTGTTCTCTATTTTTTGGCCTGTCCTCACCCGTTTCTTCTTGAAATGAGGCCTGGATGATGTTTTTTAATTTTTAAAATTTTTTTGCATTTATTTTTGAATTTTCTAAGTGGGGTCGGGTTTTTACGGATAGGAATGAAATTTTTGTTGTTCTCTATTTTTCGGCCTGTCCTGACTAGTTTCTTCATGAAATGAAGCCTGGATGATGTTTTTTAATTTTTAAAAATTTTTTGCGTTTATTTTTAAATTTTCTAACTCGGGTAGCGTTCGGTCGGATACGAATGAAATTTTTTTTGATCTCTATTTTTCGGCCTGTCCTGATTTGTTTCTTCTTGAAATGAAGCATGGATGACGTTTTTTAATTTTTAAAATTTTTTTCGAACGAATCGGAATGAAATTTTTTTCGTTCTATATTTTTCGAACTGTCCTGACCCGTTTCGTCTTGAAATGAAGCCTGGACTAGGTTTTTTAATTTTAAAAATTTTTTTGCATTTATTTATGAATTTTCTAACTCGGGTCGGGTTCAAACGGATAGGAATGAAATTTTTTTTGTTCTCTATTTTTCGGCCTGTCCTCACCCGTTTCTTCTTCAAATGAGGCCTGGATGATGTTTTTTAATTTTTAAAATTTTTTTGCGTTTATTTTTGAATTTTATAACTCGGGTCGGGTTCGAACGGATAGGAATGAAATTTTTTTCGTTCTCTATTTTTCGAACTGTCCTGACCCGTTTCGTCTTGAAATGAAGCCTGGACTAGGTTTTTTAATTTTTAAAATTTTTTTGCATTTATTTATGAATTTTCTAACTCGGGTCGGGTTCAAACGGATAGGAATGAAATTTTTTTTCTTCTCTATTTTTCGGCCTGTCCTCACCCGTTTCTTCTTGAAATGAAGCCTGGATGATGTTTTTTAATTTTGAAATTTTTTTTACATTTATTATTGAATTTTCTAACTCGGGTCGGGTTTGTACGGATAGGAATGAAATTTTTTTTGTTCTCTATTTTTCGGCCTGTCCTGACTCGTTTCTTCTTGAAATGAAGCCTGGATGATGTTTTTTAAATTTTAAAATTTTTTTGCATTTATTTTTGAATTTTGTAACTCGGGTCGGGTTCGAACGGATCGGAATGAAATTTTTTTCGTTCTTTATTTTTCGAACTTACCTGACCCGTTTCGTCTTGAAACGGTTAGGAATGAAATTTTTTTTGTTCTCTATTTTTCGGCCTGTCCTCACCCGTTTCTTCTTGAAATGAGGCCTGGATGATGTTTTTTAATTTTTAAAATTTTTTTGCATTTATTTTTGAATTTTCTAACTGGGGTCGGGTTTGTACGGATAGGAATGAAATTTTTGTTGTTCTCTATTTTTCGGCCTCTCCTGACTAGTTTCTTCATGAAATGAAGCCTGGATGATGTTTTTTAATTTTTAAAAATATTTTGCGTTTATTTTTGAATTTTCTTACTCGGGTCGGGTTCGATCGGATTGGAATTAAATTTTTTTTGTTCTCTATTTTTCGGCATTTTCTGACCCGTTTCGTCTTGAAATTAAGTCTGGATGAGGTTTTTTAATTTTTAGAATTTTTTTGCATTTATTTTTGAATTTTCTAACTCGGGTCTGGTTCGAACGGATAGGAAGAAAATTTTTTCTCTTCTCTATTTTTCGGCCTTTCCTGACTCGTTTCTTCTTGAAATGAAGCCTGGATGATGTTTTTTAATTTTTAAAATTTTTTTGCGTTTATTTTTTAATTTTCTAACTCGGTTCGGGTTCGAACGGATAGGAATGAAATTTTTTTCGTTCTCTATTTTTCGGCCTGTCCTGACCCGTTTCGTCTTGAAATAAAGCCTGGATGATGTTTTTTAATTTTTAAAATTTTTTTGCGTTTATTTTTGAATTTTCTAACTCGGGTCGGGTTCGAACGGATAGGAATGAAATTTTTTTCGTTCTCTATTTTTCGGCCTGTCCTGAACCGATTCGTCTTGAAATGAAGCCTGGATGATGTTTTTTAATTTTAAAAATTTTTTTGCTTTTATTTTTGAATTTTCTAACTCGGGTCGGGTTCGGACGGATCGGAATGAAATTTTTTTTGTTCTGTATTTTTCGGCCTGTCATGACCTGTTTCTTCTTGAAATGTAGCCTGGATGATGTGTTTTAATTTTTAAAATTTTTTTCCATTTATTTTTGAATTTTCTAACTCGGGTGGGGTTTGTACGGATAGGAATGAAATTTTTTTTGTTCTCTATTTTTTGGCCTGTCCTGACTCGTTTCTTCTTGAAATAAGGCGTGGATGATGTTTTTTAATTTTTAAAATTTTTTTTGCGTTTATTTTTGAATTTCTAACTCGGGTCGGGTTCGAACGGATCGGAATGAAATTTTTTTCGTTCTCTATTTTTCGAACTGTCCTGACCCGTTTCGTCTTGAAACGGATACAAATGAAATTTTTTTTGTTCTCTATTTTTTGGCCTGTCCTCACCCGTTTCTTCTTGAAATGAGGCCCGGATGATGTTTTTTAATTTTTAAAATTTTTTTGCATTTATTTTTGAATTTTCTAAGTGGGGTCGGGTTTTTACGGATAGGAATGAAATTTTTGTTGTTCTCTATTTTTCGGCCTGTCCTGACTAGTTTCTTCATGAAATGAAGCCTGGATGATGTTTTTTAATTTTTAAAAATTTTTTGCGTTTATTTTTGAATTTTCTAACTCGGGTAGGGTTCGGTCGGATACGAATGAAATTTTTTTTGTTCTCTATTTTTCGGCCTGTCCTGACTCGTTTCTTCTTGAAATGAAGCGTGGATGATGTTTTTTAATTTTTAAAATTTTTTTGCATTTATTTATGAATTTTCGAACTCGGGCCGGGTTCAAACAGATAGGAATGAAATTTTTTTTCTTCTCTATTTTTCGGCCTTTCCTCACCCGTTTCTTCTTGAAATGAAGCCTGGATGATGTTTTTTAATTTTGAAAATTTTTTTACATTTATTATTGAATTTTCTAACTCGGGTCGGGTTTGTACGGAAAGGAATGAAATTTTTTTTGTTCTCTATTTTTCGGCCTGTCCTGACTCGTTTCTTCTTGAAATGAAGCCTGGATGATGTTTTTTAATTTTTAAAATTTTTTTGCGTTTATTTTTGAATTTTCTAACTCAGGTCGGGTTCGATCGGATAGGAATGAAAATTTTTTCGTTTTCTCTTTTTCGGACTGTCCTGACCCGTTTCATCTGGAAATGAAGCCTGGACTAGGTTTTTTAATTTTTAAAATTTTTTTGCATTTATTTATGAATTTTCTAACTCGGGTCGGGTTCGAACGGATAGGAATGAAATTTTTTTTGTTCTCTATTTTTCGGCCTGTCCTGACTAGTTTCGTCTTGAAATGAAGCCTGGATGAGGTTTTTTAATTTTTAAAATTTTTTTGCATTTATTTTTTAATTTTCTAAATCAGGTCGGGTTCGAACGGATAGGAATGAAATTTTTTTGTTCTCTATTCTTTGGCCTGTCCTGACCCGTTTCTTCTTGAAATGTAGCCTGGATGATGTTTTTTAATTTTTATAATTTTTTTGCATTTATTTTTGAATTTTCTAACTGGGGTCGGTTTCGAACGGATAGGAATGAAATTTTTTTTGTTCTCTATTTTTCAGCCTGTCCTGACCCGTTTCGTCTTGAAATGAAGCATGGATGAGGTTTTTTAATTTTTAAAATTTTTTTACATTTATTTTTGAATTTTCTTACTCGGGTCGGGTTCGAACGGATAGGAATAAAATTTTTTTTGTTCACTATTTTTCAGCCTGTCCTGACCCGTTTCATCTTGTAATGAAGCCTGGATGATGTTTTTTAATTTTTAAAATTTTTTTGCATTTATTTTTGATTTTTCTAACTCGGGTCGGGTTCGAACGGATAGGAAAGAAATTTTTTTTCTTCTCTATTTTTCGGCCTGTCTTCACCTGTTTCATCTTGAAATTAAGCCTGGATGATGTTTTTTAATTTTTAGAATTTTTTTACATTTATTTTTGAATTTTCTAACTCGGGTTGGGTTCGAACGGATAGGGTTGAAATTTTTTTTGTTATCTATTTTTCGGCCTGTCCTGACCCGTTTCATATTGAAATGCAGCTAGGATGACATTTTTAAATTTTTAAAATTTTTTTGCATTTCTTTTTGAATTTTGTAACTCGGGTCGGGTTCGGACGGATAGGAAAGGAATTCTTTTTATTCTCTATTTTTCGGCCTGTCTTCACCTATTTCGTCTTCAAATGAAACCTGGGTGATATTTTTTAATTTTTAGAATTTTTTTGCATTTATTTTTGAATTTTCTAACTCTAGTCGGGTTCGAACGGATCGGAAAGAAATTCTTTTTATTCTCTATTTTTCGGCCTGTCTTCACCCGTTTCGTCTTGAAATGAAACCTGGATGATGTTTTTTGATTTTTAGAATTTTTACATTTATTTTTGAATTTTCTAACTCGGGTCAGGTTCGAACGGATAGGAAGGAAATTTTTTTTGGTCTCCATTTTTCGGCCTGTCCTGACCCGTTTCGTCATGAAATGAAGCCTGTATGATTTTTTTTAAGTTTTAAAATTTTTTTGCATTTATTATTGAATTTTCTAACTCGGGTCTGGTTTGAACGGATAGGAAGTAAATTATTTTTGTTCCCTATTTTTCGGCCTGTCCTTGCCCGTTTCGTCTTTATACGAAGCCTGGATGATGTTTTTTAATTTTTAGAATTTTTTTACATTTATTTTTGAATTCTGTAACTTGGGTCGGGTTCGAACGGATAGGAAAGAAATTTTTATATTCTCAATTTTTCGGCTTGTCTTCACCCGTTTCGTCTTGAAATGAAACCTGGATGATGTTTTTTAATTTTTAGAATTTTTTTGCATTGATATATGAATTTTCTAACTCCGGTTGTGTTCAAACGGATAGGAAGGAAATTTTTTTTGTTCTCTATTTTTCGACCTGCCCTGACCCGTTTCGTCTTGAAATGAAGCCAGGACGATGTTTTTTAAGTTCTAAAATTTTTTTGCATTTATTTTTGAATTTTCTAACTCGGGTCTGGTCCGAACGGATAGGAATGAATTTTTTTTTGTTCTCTATTTTTCCTCCTGTCCTGACCCGTTTCATCTTGAAATGAAGCCTGGATGATGTTTTTTAATTTTTAGAATTTTTTTGCATTGATTTTTGAATTTTCTAACTCGGGTAGGGTAGCAACGAATAGGAAAGAAATTTTTATTGTTCTCTATTTTTTGGACTGTCCTGACCCATTTCTTCTTGAAATGAACCCTGGATGATGTTTTTTAATTTTTAGAATTTTTTTGCATTTACTTTTGAAATTTCTAACTCGGGTCTGGTTCGAACGAATTGGAAAGAAATTATTTTTGTTCTCTATTTTTTGGCCTATTCTGATCGGTTTCTTCTTGAAATGTAGCCTGGATGATGTTTTCTAATTTTTTCAATTTTTTTGCATTTATTTTTGAATTTTCAAACTCGGGTCTGGTTTGAACGGATAGGAAGTAAATTATTTTTGTTCCCTATTTTTCGGCCTGTCCTTGCCCGTTTCGTCTTTATACGAAGCCTGGATGATGTTTTTTAATTTTTAGAATTTTTTTGCATTTATTTTTGAATTCTGTAACTCGGGTCGGGTTCGAACGGATAGGAAAGAAATTTTTTTTATTCTCTATTTTTCGGCTTGTCTTCACCCGTTTCGTCTTGGAATGAAACCTGGATGATGTTTTTTAATTTTTAGAATTTTTTTGCATTGATATATGAATTTTCTAACTCGGGTTGTGTTCGAACGGATGGGAAGGAAATTTTTTTTGTTCTCTGTTTTTCGACCTGCCCTGACTCGTTTCGTCTTGAAATGAAGCCAGGACGATGTTTTTTAATTTCTAAAATTTTTTTGCATTTACTTTTGAATTTTCTAACTCTGGTCTGGTCCGAACGGATTGGAATGAAATTTTTTTTGTTCTCTATTTTTCCTCCTGTCCTGACCCGTTTCATCTTGAAATGAAGCCTGGATGATGTTTTTTAATTTTTAAAATTTTTTTGTTTTTATTTTTGAATTTTCTAACTCAGGTCGGGTTCGAACAGATAGGAATGAAATTTATTTTGTTCTCTATTTTTCGGCCTGTCCTGACCCGTTTCATCTTGAAATGAAGCCTAGATGATGTTTTCTAAATTTTAAAATTTTTTTGCTTTTATTTTTGAATTTTCTAACACGGGTCGGGTTTGAACGGATCGGAATGAAATTTTTTTTGTTCTTAATTTTTCGGTCTATCCGGAACCGTTTCATCTTGAAATATAGCCTGGATGATGTTTTTTAATTTTTAAAATTTTTTTGCTTTTATTTTTGAATTTTCTAACTCGGGTCGGGTTCGAACAGATAGGAATGAAATTTTTTTTGTTCTCTATTTTTCGGCCTGTCCTGACCCGTTTCATCTTGAAATGAAGCATGGAGAATGTTTTTTAATTTTTTAATTTTTTTTGGTTTTAGTTTTTAATTTTCTAACTCAGGTCGGGTTCGAACAGATAGGAATGAAATTTTTTTTGTTCTCTATTTTTCGGCCTGTCCTGACCCGTTTCATCTTGAAATGAAGCCTAGATGATGTTTTTTAAATTTTAAAATTTTTTCGCTTTTATTTTTGAATTTTCTAACTCGGGTCGGGTTCGAACGGATCGGAATGAAATTTTTTTTGTTCTCAATTTTTCGGCCTGTCCGGAACCGTTTCATCTTGAAATGAAGCCTGGATGATGTTTTTTAATTTATAAAAATTTTTTTCTTTTATTTTTGAATTTTCTATCTCGGGTCCGGTTCGAACTGATCGGAATGAAATTTTTTTCGTTCTCTATTTTTCGAACTGTCCCGACCCGTTTTGTCTTGAAACGGATAGGAATGAAATTTTTTTTGTTCTCTATTTTTCGGCCTGTCCTCACCCGTTTCTTCTTGAAATGAGGCCTGGATGATGTTTTTTAATTTTTAAAATTTTTTTGCATTTATTTTTGAATTTTCTAATTGGGGTCGGGTTGTACGGATAGGAATGAAATTTTTGTTGTTCTCTATTTTTCGGCTTGTCCTGACTAGTTTCTTCATGAAATGAAGCTTGGATGATGTTTTTTAATTTTTAAAAATTTTTTGCGTTTATTTTTGAATTTTCTAACTCGGGTCGGGTTCGATCGGATAGGAATGAAATTTTTTTTGTTCTCTATTTTTCGGCATTTTCTGACCCGTTTCATCTTGAAATGTAGCCTGGATGATGTGTTTTAATTTTTAGAATTTTTTTGCATTTATTTTTGAATTTTCTAACTCGGGTCTGGGTTCGAACGGATAGGAATGAAATTTTTTTTGTTCTCTATTTTTCGGCCTGTCCTGACCCGTTTCTTCTTGAAAATGAAGCCTGGATGATGTTTTTTAATTTTTAAAATTTTTTTGCTTTTATTTTTTAATTTTCTAACTCAGGTCGGGTTCGAACAGATAGGAATGAAATTTATTTTGTTCTCTATTTTTCGGCCTGTCCTGACCCGTTTCATCTTGAAATGAAGCCTAGATGATGTTTTCTAAATTTTAAAATTTTTTTGCATTTATTTTTGAATTTTCTAACTCGGGTCGGGTTCGAACGGATCGGAATGAAATTTTTTTCGTTCTTTATTTTGCGAACTGTCCTGACCCGTTTCGTCTTGAAACGGATAGGAATGAAATTTTTTTTGTTCTCTATTTTTCCTCCTGTCCTGACCCGTTTCATCTTGAAATGAAGCCTGGATGATGTTTTTTAATTTTTAAAATTTTTTTGCTTTTATTTTTGAATTTTCTAACTCGGGTCGGGTTCGAACGGATAGGAATGAAATTTTTTTCGTTCTCTATTTTTCGAACTGTCTTGACCCGTTTCGTCTTGAAACGGATAGGAATGAATTTTTTTTTGTTCTCTATTTTTCCTCCTGTCCTGACCCGTTTTGTCTTGAAATGAAGTCTGGATGAGGTTTTTTAATTTTTAGAATTTTTTTGCATTTATTTTTGAATTTTCTAACTCGGGTCTGGTTCGAACGGATCGGAATGAAATTTTTTTTGTTCTCTATTTTTCGGCCTGTCCTCACCCGTTTCTTCTTGAAATGAAGCCTGGATGATGTTTTTCAATTTTTAAAATTTTTTTGCATTTATTATTGAATTTTCTAACTCGGGTCGGGTTTGTACGGATAGGAATGAAATTTTTTTTGTTCTCTATTTTTCTGCCTGTCCTGACTCGTTTCTTCTTGAAATGAAGCGTGGATGATGTCTTTTAATTTTTAAAATTTTTTTGCGTTTATTTTTGAATTTTCTAACTCGGGTCGGGTTCGAACGGATCGGAATGAAATTTTTATCGTTCTCTATTTTTCGAACTGTCCTGACCCGTTTCGTCTTCAAACGGATAGGAATGAAATTTTTTTTGTTCTCTATTTTTCGGCCTGTCCTCACCCGTTTCTTCTAGAAATGAGTCATGGATGATGTTTTTTAATTTTTATAATTTTTTTGCATTTATTTTTGAATTTTCTAACTGGGGTCGGGTTTGTACGGATAGGAATGAAATTTTTGTTGTTCTCTATTTTTCGGCCTGTCCTGACTAATTTCTTCATGAAATGAAGCCTGGATGATGTTTTTTAATTTGTAAAAAATTTTTGCGTTTATTTTTGAATTTTCTAACTCGGGTCGGGTTCGATCGGATAGGAATGAAATTTTTTTTGTTCTCTATTTTTCGGCATTTTCTGACCCGTTTCGTCTTAAAATTAAGTCTGGATGAGGTTTTTTAATTTTTAGAATTTTTCTGCATTTATTTTTGAATTTTCTAACTCGGGTCTGGTTCGAACGGATAGGAAGAAAATTTTTTTTCTTCTCTATTTTTCGGCCTGTCCTAACCCGTTTCTTCTTGAAATGAAGCCTGGATGATGTTTTTTAATTTTTAAAATTTTATTGCGTTTATTTTTGAATTTTCTAACTCGGGTCGGGTTCGAACGGATAGGAATGAAATTTTTTTCGTTCTCTATTTTTCTGCCTATCCTGACCCGTTTCATCTTGAAATGAAGCCTGAATAATGTTTTTTAATTTTTAAAATTTTTTTGCTTTTATTTTTGAATTTTCTAACTCGGGTCGGGTTCGAACGGATTGGAATGAAATTTTTTTTGTTCTGTATTTTTCGGCCTGTCCTGACCTGTTTCTTCTTGAAATGTAGCCTGGATGATGTGTTTTAATTTTTAGAATTTTTTTGCATTTATTTTTGAATTTTCTAACTCGGGTCTGGTTCGAACGGATAGGAAGAAAATTTTTTTTCTTCTCTATTTTTCGGCCTGTCCTGACCCGTTTCTTCTTGAAATGAAGCCTGGATGATGTTTTTTTATTTTTAAAATTTTTTTGCGTTTATTTTTGAATTTTCTAACTCAGGTCGGGTTCGAACAGATAGGAATGAAATTTTTTTTGTTCTCTATTTTTCGGCCTGTCCTGACCCGTTTCATCTTGAAAATGAAGCCTGGATGATGTTTTTTAATTTTTAAAATTTTTTTGCTTTTATTTTTTAATTTTCTAACTCAGGTCGGGTTCGAACAGATAGGAATGAAATTTATTTTGTTCTCTATTTTTCGGCCTGTCCTGACCCGTTTCATCTTGAAATGAAGCCTAGATGATGTTTTCTAAATTTTAAAATTTTTTTGCATTTATTTTTGAATTTTCTAACTCGGGTCGGGTTCGAACGGATCGGAATGAAATTTTTTTCGTTCTTTATTTTGCGAACTGTCCTGACCCGTTTCGTCTTGAAACGAATAGGAATGAAATTTTTTTTGTTCTCTATTTTTCCTCCTGTCCTGACCCGTTTCATCTTGAAATGAAGCCTGGATGATGTTTTTTAATTTTTAAAATTTTTTTGCTTTTATTTTTGAATTTTCTAACTCGGGTCGGGTTCGAACGGATAGGAATGAAATTTTTTTCGTTCTCTATTTTTCGAACTGTCTTGACCCGTTTCGTCTTGAAACGGATAGGAATGAAATTTTTTTTGTTCTCTATTTTTCCTCCTGTCCTGACCCGTTTTGTCTTGAAATGAAGTCTGGATGAGGTTTTTTAATTTTTAGAATTTTTTTGCATTTATTTTTGAATTTTCTAACTCGGGTCTGGTTCGTACGGATCGGAATGAAATTTTTTTTGTTCTCTATTTTTCGGCCTGTCCTCACCCGTTTCTTCTTGAAATGAAGCCTGGATGATATTTTTCAATTTTTAAAATTTTTTTGCATTTATTATTGAATTTTCTAACTCGGGTCGGGTTTGTACGGATGGGAATGAAATTTTTTTTGTTCTCTATTTTTCTGCCTGTCCTGACTCGTTTCTTCTTGAAATGAAGCGTGGATGATGTCTTTTAATTTTTAAAGTTTTTTTGCGTTTATTTTTGAATTTTCTAACTCGGGTCGGGTTCGAACGGATCGGAATGAAATTTTTATCGTTCTCTATTTTTCGAACTGTCCTGACCCGTTTCGTCTTCAAACGGATAGGAATGAAATTTTTTTTGTTCTCTATTTTTCGGCCTGTCCTCACCCGTTTCTTCTTGAAATGAGTCATGGATGATGTTTTTTAATTTTTAAAATTTTTTTGCATTTATTTTTGAATTTTCTAACTGGGGTCGGGTTTGTACGGATAGGAATGAAATTTTTGTTGTTCTCTATTTTTCGGCCTGTCCTGACTAGTTTCTTCATGAAATGAAGCCTGGATGATATTTTTTAATTTTTAAAAATTTTTTGCGTTTATTTTTGAATTTTCTAACTCGTGTCGGGTTCGATCTGATACGAATGAAATTTTTTTTGTTCTCTATTTTTCGGCATTTTCTGACCCGTTTCGTCTTAAAATTAAGTCTGGATGAGGTTTTTTAATTTTTAGAATTTTTCTGCATTTATTTTTGAATTTTCTAACTCGGGTCTGGTTCGAACGGATAGGAAGAAAATTTTTTTTCTTCTCTATTTTTCGGCCTGTCCTGACCCGTTTCTTCTTGAAATGAAGCCTGGATGATGTTTTTTAATTTTTAAAATTTTTTTGCGTTTATTTTTGAATTTTCTAACTTAGGTCGGGTTCGAACAGATAGGAATGAAATTTTTTTTGTTCTCTATTTTTCGGCCTGTCCTGACCCGTTTCATCTTGAAAATGAAGCCTGGATGATGTTTTTTAATTTTTAAAATTTTTTTGCTTTTATTTTTTAATTTTCTAACTCAGGTCGGGTTCGAACAGATAGGAATGAAATTTATTTTGTTCTCTATTTTTCGGCCTGTCCTGACCCGTTTCATCTTGAAATGAAGCCTAGATGATGTTTTCTAAATTTTAAAATTTTTTTGCATTTATTTTTGAATTTTCTAACTCGGGTCGGGTTCGAACGGATCGGAATGAAATTTTTTTCGTTCTTTATTTTGCGAACTGTCCTGACCCGTTTCGTCTTGAAACGGATAGGAATGAAATTTTTTTTGTTCTCTATTTTTCCTCCTGTCCTGACCCGTTTCATCTTGAAATGAAGCCTGGATGATGTTTTTTAATTTTTAAAATTTTTTTGCTTTTATTTTTGAATTTTCTAACTCGGGTCGGGTTCGAACGGATAGGAATGAAATTTTTTTCGTTCTCTATTTTTCGAACTGTCTTGACCCGTTTCGTCTTGAAACGGATAGGAATGAAATTTTTTTTGTTCTCTATTTTTCCTCCTGTCCTGACCCGTTTTGTCTTGAAATGAAGTCTGGATGAGGTTTTTTAATTTTTAGAATTTTTTTGCATTTATTTTTGAATTTTCTAACTCGGGTCTGGTTCGAACGGATCGGAATGAAATTTTTTTTGTTCTCTATTTTTCGGCCTGTCCTCACCCGTTTCTTCTTGAAATGAAGCCTGGATGATGTTTTTCAATTTTTAAAATTTTTTTGCATTTATTATTGAATTTTCTAACTCGGGTCGGGTTTGTACGGATAGGAATGAAATTTTTTTTGTTCTCTATTTTTCTGCCTGTCCTGACTCGTTTCTTCTTGAAATGAAGCGTGGATGATGTCTTTTAATTTTTAAAATTTTTTTGCGTTTATTTTTGAATTTTCTAACTCGGGTCGGGTTCGAACGGATCGGAATGAAATTTTTATCGTTCTCTATTTTTCGAACTGTCCTGACCCGTTTCGTCTTCAAACGGATAGGAATGAAATTTTTTTTGTTCTCTATTTTTCGGCCTGTCCTCACCCGTTTCTTCTTGAAATGAGTCATGGATGATGTTTTTTAATTTTTAAATTTTTTTGCATTTATTTTTGAATTTTCTAACTGGGGTCGGGTTTGTACGGATAGGAATGAAATTTTTGTTGTTCTCTATTTTTCGGCCTGTCCTGACTAGTTTCTTCATGAAATGAAGCCTGGATGATGTTTTTTAATTTGTAAAAATTTTTTGCGTTTATTTTTGAATTTTCTAACTCGGGTCGGGTTCGATCGGATAGGAATGAAATTTTTTTTGTTCTCTATTTTTCGGCATTTTCTGACCCGTTTCGTCTTAAAATTAAGTCTGGATGAGGTTTTTTAATTTTTAGAATTTTTTTGCATTTATTTTTGAATTTTCTAACTCGGGTCTGGTTCGAACGGATAGGAAGAAAATTTTTTTTCTTCTCTATTTTTCGGCCTGTCCTGACCCGTTTCTTCTTGAAATGAAGCCTGGATGATGTTTTTTAATTTTTAAAATTTTTTTGCGTTTATTTTTGAATTTTCTAACTCAGGTCGGGTTCGAACAGATAGGAATGAAATTTTTTTTGTTCTCTATTTTTCGGCCTGTCCTGACCCGTTTCATCTTGAAAATGAAGCCTGGATGATGTTTTTTAATTTTTAAAATTTTTTTGCTTTTATTTTTTAATTTTCTAACTCAGGTCGGGTTCGAACAGATAGGAATGAAATTTATTTTGTTCTCTATTTTTCGGCCTGTCCTGACCCGTTTCATCTTGAAATGAAGCCTAGATGATGTTTTCTAAATTTTAAAATTTTTTTGCATTTATTTTTGAATTTTCTAACTCGGGTCGGGTTCGAACGGATCGGAATGAAATTTTTTTCGTTCTTTATTTTGCGAACTGTCCTGACCCGTTTCGTCTTGAAACGGATAGGAATGAAATTTTTTTTGTTCTCTATTTTTCCTCCTGTCCTGACCCGTTTCATCTTGAAATGAAGCCTGGATGATGTTTTTTAATTTTTAAAATTTTTTTGCTTTTATTTTTGAATTTTCTAACTCGGGTCGGGTTCGAACGGATAGGAATGAAATTTTTTTCGTTCTCTATTTTTCGAACTGTCTTGACCCGTTTCGTCTTGAAACGGATAGGAATGAAATTTTTTTTGTTCTCTATTTTTCCTCCTGTCCTGACCCGTTTTGTCTTGAAATGAAGTCTGGATGAGGTTTTTTAATTTTTAGAATTTTTTTGCATTTATTTTTGAATTTTCTAACTCGGGTCTGGTTCGAACGGATCGGAATGAAATTTTTTTTGTTCTCTATTTTTCGGCCTGTCCTCACCCGTTTCTTCTTGAAATGAAGCCTGGATGATGTTTTTCAATTTTTAAAATTTTTTTGCATTTATTATTGAATTTTCTAACTCGGGTCGGGTTTGTACGGATAGGAATGAAATTTTTTTTGTTCTCTATTTTTCTGCCTGTCCTGACTCGTTTCATCTTGAAATGAAGCGTGGATGATGTCTTTTAATTTTTAAAATTTTTTTGCGTTTATTTTTGAATTTTCTAACTCGGGTCGGGTTCGAACGGATCGGAATGAAATTTTTATCGTTCTCTATTTTTCGAACTGTCCTGACCCGTTTCGTCTTCAAACGGATAGGAATGAAATTTTTTTTGTTCTCTATTTTTCGGCCTGTCCTCACCCGTTTCTTCTTGAAATGAGTCATGGATGATGTTTTTTAATTTTTAAAATTTTTTTGCATTTATTTTTGAATTTTCTAACTGGGGTCGGGTTTGTACGGATAGGAATGAAATTTTTGTTGTTCTCTATTTTTCGGCCTGTCCTGACTAGTTTCTTCATGAAATGAAGCCTGGATGATGTTTTTTAATTTGTAAAAATTTTTTGCGTTTATTTTTGAATTTTCTAACTCGGGTCGGGTTCGATCGGATAGGAATGAAATTTTTTTTGTTCTCTATTTTTCGGCATTTTCTGACCCGTTTCGTCTTAAAATTAAGTCTGGATGAGGTTTTTTAATTTTTAGAATTTTTCTGCATTTATTTTTGAATTTTCTAACTCGGGTCTGGTTCGAACGGATAGGAAGAAAATTTTTTTTCTTCTCTATTTTTCGGCCTGTCCTAACCCGTTTCTTCTTGAAATGAAGCCTGGATGATGTTTTTTAATTTTTAAAATTTTATTGCGTTTATTTTTGAATTTTCTAACTCGGGTCGGGTTCGAACGGATAGGAATGAAATTTTTTTCGTTCTCTATTTTTCTGCCTGTCCTGACCCGTTTCATCTTGAAATGAAGCCTGAATAATGTTTTTTAATTTTTAAAATTTTTTTGCTTTTATTTTTGAATTTTCTAACTCGGGTTGGGTTCGAACGATTGGAATGAAATTTTTTTTGTTCTGTATTTTTCGGCCTGTCCTGACTGTTTCTTCTTGAAATGTAGCTGGATGATGTGTTAATTTTTAGAATTTTTTTGCATTTATTTTTGAATTTTCTAACTCGGGTCTGGTTCGAACGGATAGGAAGAAAATTTTTTTCTTCTCTATTTTTCGGCCTGTCCTGACCCGTTTCTTCTTGAAATGAAGCCTGGATGATGTTTTTTAATTTTTAAAATTTTTTTGCGTTTATTTTTGAATTTTCTAACTCAGGTCCGGTTCGAACAGATAGGAATGAAATTTTTTTTGTTCTCTATTTTTCGGCCTGTCCTGACCCGTTTCATCTTGAAAATGAAGCCTGGATGATGTTTTTTAATTTTTAAAATTTTTTTGCTTTTATTTTTTAATTTTCTAACTCAGGTCGGGTTCGAACAGATAGGAATGAAATTTATTTTGTTCTCTATTTTTCGGCCTGTCCTGACCCGTTTCATCTTGAAATGAAGCCTAGATGATGTTTTCTAAATTTTAAAATTTTTTTGCATTTATTTTTGAATTTTCTAACTCGGGTCGGGTTCGAACGGATCGGAATGAAATTTTTTTCGTTCTTTATTTTGCGAACTGTCCTGACCCGTTTCGTCTTGAAACGGATAGGAATGAAATTTTTTTTGTTCTCTATTTTTCCTCCTGTCCTGACCCGTTTCATCTTGAAATGAAGCCTGGATGATGTTTTTTAATTTTTAAAATTTTTTTGCTTTTATTTTTGAATTTTCTAACTCGGGTCGGGTTCGAACGGATAGGAATGAAATTTTTTTCGTTCTCTATTTTTCGAACTGTCTTGACCCGTTTCGTCTTGAAACGGATAGGAATGAAATTTTTTTTGTTCTCTATTTTTCCTCCTGTCCTGACCCGTTTTGTCTTGAAATGAAGTCTGGATGAGGTTTTTTAATTTTTAGAATTTTTTTGCATTTATTTTTGAATTTTCTAACTCGGGTCTGGTTCGAACGGATCGGAATGAAATTTTTTTTGTTCTCTATTTTTCGGCCTGTCCTCACCCGTTTCTTCTTGAAATGAAGCCTGGATGATGTTTTTCAATTTTTAAAATTTTTTTGCATTTATTATTGAATTTTCTAACTCGGGTCGGGTTTGTACGGATAGGAATGAAATTTTTTTTGTTCTCTATTTTTCTGCCTGTCCTGACTCGTTTCTTCTTGAAATGAAGCGTGGATGATGTCTTTTAATTTTTAAAATTTTTTTGCGTTTATTTTTGAATTTTCTAACTCGGGTCGGGTTCGAACGGATCGGAATGAAATTTTTATCGTTCTCTATTTTTCGAACTGTCCTGACCCGTTTCGTCTTCAAACGGATAGGAATGAAATTTTTTTTGTTCTCTATTTTTCGGCCTGTCCTCACCCGTTTCTTCTTGAAATGAGTCATGGATGATGTTTTTTAATTTTTAAAATTTTTTTGCATTTATTTTTGAATTTTCTAACTGGGGTCGGGTTTGTACGGATAGGAATGAAATTTTTGTTGTTCTCTATTTTTCGGCCTGTCCTGACTAGTTTCTTCATGAAATGAAGCCTGGATGATGTTTTTTAATTTGTAAAAATTTTTTGCGTTTATTTTTGAATTTTCTAACTCGGGTCGGGTTCGATCGGATAGGAATGAAATTTTTTTTGTTCTCTATTTTTCGGCATTTTCTGTCCCGTTTCGTCTCAAAATTAAGTCCGGATGAGGTTTTTTAATTTTTAGAATTTTTCTGCATTTATTTTTGAATTTTCTAACTCGGGTCTGGATCGAACGGATAGGAAGAAAATTTTTTTTCTTCTCTATTTTTCGGCCTGTCCTGACCCGTTTCTTCTTGAAATGAAGCCTGGATGATGTTTTTTAACTTTTTAAAATTTTTTTGCGTTTATTTTTGAATTTTCTAACTCGGGTCGGGTTCGATCGGATAGGAATGAAATTTTTTTTGTTCTCTATTTTTCGGCATGTCCTAACCCGTTTCGTCTTGAAATGAAGTCTGGATGAGGTTTTTTAATTTTTAAAATTTTTTTGCATTTATTTTTGAATTTTCTAACTCGGGTCGGGTTTGATCGGATAGGAATGAAATTTTTTTTGTTCTCTATTTTTCGGCCTTTCTTGACCTGTTTCATCTTGAAATCGAGCCTGGATTATGTTTTTTAATTTTTAAAATTTTTTTGCTTTTATTTTTGAATTTCCTAACTCGGGTCGGGTTCGAACGGATAGGAATGAAATTTTTTTTGTTCTCTATTTTTCGGTATGTCCTGACCCGTTTCGTCTTGAAATGAAGTCTGGATGAGGTTTTTTAATTTTTAGAATTTTTTTGCATTTATTTTTGATTTTTCTAACTCGGGTCGCGTTCAAACGGATAGGAATGAAATTTTTTTTGTTCTCTATTTTTCGGTATGTCCTGACCCGTTTCGTCTTGAAATCGAGCCTGGATTATGTTTTTTAATTTTTAAAATTTTTTTGCTTTTATTTTTGAATTTTCTAACTCGGGTCGGGTTCGAACGGATAGGAATGAAATTTTTTTTGTTCTCTATTTTTCGGTATGTCCTGACCCGTTTCGTCTTGAAATGAAGTCTGGATGAGGTTTTTTAATTTTTAGAATTTTTTTGCACTTATTTTTGATTTTTCTAACTTGGGTCTGGTTCGAACGGATAGGAAGAAAAGTTTTTTTCTTCTCTATTTTTCGGCCTGTCCTAACCCGTTTCTTCTTGAAATGAAGCCTGGATGATGTTTTTTAATTTTTAAAATTTTTTTGCGTTTATTTTTGAATTTTTTAACTCGGGTCGGGTTCGAACGGATAGGAATGAAATTTTTTTTGTTCTCTACTTTTCGGCCTGTCCTGACCCGTTTCGTCTTGAAATGAAGCCTGGATGATGTTTTTTAATTTTTAAAATTTTTTTGCTTTTAATTTTGAATTTTCTAACTCGGGTCGGGTTCGGACGGATCGGAATGAAATTTTTTTTGTTCTGTATTTTTCGGTCAGTCCTGACCCGTTTCTCCTTGAAATGAAGCCTGGATGATGTTTTTTAATTTTTAAAATTTTTTTGCGTTTATTTTTGAATTTTCTAACTCGGGTCGGGTTCGATCGAATAGGAATGAAATTTTTTTTGTTCTCTATTTTTCGGCCTGTCATGACCTGTTTTATCTTGAAATGAAGCCTGGATGATGTTTTTAATTTTTAAAATTTTTTTGCTTTTATTTTTGAATTTTCTAACTCGGGTCGGGTTCGAACGGATCGGAATGAAATTTTTTTGTTCTGTATTTTTTGGGTCAGTCCTGACCCGTTTCTTCTTGAAATGAAGCCTGGATGATGTTTTTTAATTTTTAAAATTTTTTTGCGTTTATTTTTGAATTTTCTAACTCGGGTCGGGTTCGATCGGATAGGAATGAAATTTTTTTTGTTCTCTATTTTTCGGCCTGTCATGACCTGTTTTATCTTGAAATGAAGCCTGGATGATGTTTTTTAATTTTTAAAATTTATTTGCTTTTATTTTTGTATTTTCTAACTCGGGTCGCGTTCGAACGGATAGGAATGAAATTTTTTTTGTTCTTTATTTTTCGGCATGTCCTAACGCGTTCCGTCTTGAAATGAAGTCTGGATGAGGTTTTTGAATTTTTAAAATTTTTTTGCATTTATTTTTGAATTTTCTAACTCGGGTCGGGTTTGATCGGATAGGAATGAAATTTTTTTTGTTCTCTATTTTTTGGCCTGTCTTGACCTGTTTCATCTTGAAATCGAGCCTGGATTATGTTTTTTAATTTTTAAATTTTTTTTGCTTTTATTTTTGAATTTTCTAACTCGGGTCGGGTTCGAACGGATAGGAATGAAATTTCTTTTGTTCTCTATTTTTCGGCATGTCCTGACCCGTTTCGTCTTGAAATGAAGTCTGGATGAGGTTTTTTAATTTTTAGAATTTTTTTGCATTTATTTTTGAATTTTCTAACTTGGGTCTGGTTCGAACGGATAGGAAGAAAAGTTTTTTTCTTCTCTATTTTTCGGCCTGTCCTAACCCGTTTCTTCTTGAAATGAAGCTTGGATGATGTTTTTTAATTTTTAAAATTTTTTTGCTTTTAATTTTGAATTTTCTAACTCGGGTCGGGTTCGGACGAATCGGAATGAAATTTTTTTTGTTCTGTATTTTTCGGTCAGTCCTGACCTGTTTCTTCTTGAAATTTATACTGGATGATGTGTTTTAATTTTTAGAATTTTTTTGCATTTATTTTTGAATTTTCTAACTCGGGTCTGGTTCGAACGGATCAGAATGAAATTTTTTTTGTTCTCTATTTTTCGGCTTGTCCTCACCCGTTTCTTCTTGAAATGAAGCCTGGATGATGTTTTTTAATTTTTAAAATTTTTTTGCATTTATTTTTGAATTTTCTAACTCGGGTCGGGTTTGTACGGATAGGAATGAAATTTTTTTTGTTCTTTATTTTTCGGGCTGTCCTGACTCGTTTCTTCTTGTAATGAAGCGTGGATGATGTTTTTTAATTTTTAAAATTTTTTTGCGTTTATTTTTGAATTTTCTAACTCGGGTCGGGTTCGAACGGATCGGAATGAAATTTTTTTCGTTCTCTATTTTTCGAACTGTCCTGACCCGTTTCGTCTTGAAACGGATAGGAATGAAATTTTTTTTGTTCTCTATTTTTCGGCCTGTCCTCACCCGTTTCTTCTTGAAATGAGGCCTGGATGATGTTTTTTAATTTTTAAAATTTTTTTGCATTTATTTTTGAATTTTCTAACTGGGGTCGGGTTTGTGCGGATAGGAATGAAATTTTTGTTGTTCTCTATTTTTCGGCCTGTCCTGACTAGTTTCTTCATGAAATGAAGCCTGGATGATGTTTTTTAATTTTTAAAAATTTTTTGCGTTTATTTTTAAATTTTCTAACTCGAGTCGGGTTCGATCGGATAGGATTGAAATTTTTTTTGTTCTCTATTTTTCAGCTTGTCCTGACCTGTTTCATCTTGAAATGAAGCCTGGATGATGTTTTTTAATTTTTAAAATTTTTTTGCTTTTATTTTTGAATTTTCTAACTCGGGTCGGGTTCGAACGGATCGGAATGAAATTTTTTTTGTTATCTATTTTTCGGCCTGTCCAGAACCGTTTCATCTTGAAATGAAGCCTGGATGATGTATTTTAATTTTTAAAATTTTTTTGCTTTTATTTTTGAATTTTCTAACTCGGGTCGCGTTCGAACGGATAGGAATGAAATTTTTTTTGTTCTCTATTTTTCGGCATGTCCTAACCCGTTTCGTCTTGAAATGAAGTCTGGATGAGGTTTTTTAATTTTTAAAATTTTTTTGCATTTATTTTTGAATTTTCTAACTCGGGTCGGGTTTGATCGGATAGGAATGAAATTTTTTTTGTTCTCTATTTTTTGGCCTGTCTTGACCTGTTTCATCTTAAAATCGAGCCTGGATTATGTTTTTTAATTTTTAAAATTTTTTTGCTTTTATTTTTGAATTTTCTAACTCGGTTCAGGTTCGAACGGATAGGAATGAAATTTTTTTTTTCTCTATTTTTCGGCATGTCCTGACCCGTTTCGTCTTGAAATGAAGTCTGGATGAGGTTTTTTAATTTTTAAAATTTTTTTGCTTTTATTTTTGAATTTTCTAACTTGGGTCTGGTTCGAACGGATAGGAAGAAAAGTTTTTTTCTTCCCTATTTTTCGGCCTGTCCTAACCCGTTTCTTCTTGAAATGAAGCCTGGATGATGTTTTTTAATTTTTAAATTTTTTTTGCGTTTATTTTTGAATTTTCTAACTCGGGTCGGGTTCGAATGGATAGGAATGAAATTTTTTTTGTTCTGTATTTTTCGGCCTGTCCTAACCCGTTTCGTCTTGAAATGAAGCCTGGATGATGTTTTTTAATTTTTAAAATTTTTTTGCTTTTAATTTTGAATTTTCTAACTCGGGTCGGGTTCGGACGGATCGAAATGAAATTTTTTTTGTTCTGTATTTTTCGGTCAGTCCTGACCCGTTTCTTCTTGAAATGAAGCCTGGATGATGTTTTTTAATTTTTAAAATTTTTTTGCGTTTATTTTTGAATTTTCTAACTCGGGTCGGGTTCGATCGGATAGGAATGAAATTTTTTTTGTTCTCTATTTTTCGGCCTGTCATGACCTGTTTAATCTTGAAATGAAGCCTGGATGATGTTTTTTAATTTTTAAAATTTTTTTGATTTTATTTTTGAATTTTCTAACTCGGGTCGGGTTCGAACGGATCGGAATGAAATTTTTTTTGTTACCTATTTTTCGGCCTATCCTGAACAGTTTCATCTTGAAATGAAGCCTGGATGATGTATTTTAATTTTTAAAATTTATTTGCTTTTATTTTTGTATTTTCTAACTCGGGTCGCGTTTTAACGGATAGGAATGAAATTTTTTTTGTTCTCTATTTTTCGGCATGTCCTAACCCGTTCCGTCTAGAAATGAAGTCTGGATGAGGTTTTTTAATTTTAAAAATTTTTTTGCATTTATTTTTGAATTTTCTAACTCGGGTCGGGTTTGATCGGATAGGAATGAAATTTTTTTTGTTCTCTATTTTTTGGCCTGTCTTGACCTGTTTCATCTTGAAATCGAGCCTGGATTATGTTTTTTAATTTTTAAATTTTTTTTGCTTTTATTTTTGAATTTTCTAACTCGGGTCGGGTTCGAACGGATAGGAATGAAATTTCTTTTGTTCTCTATTTTTCGGCATGTCCTGACCCGTTTCGTCTTGAAATGAAGTCTGGATGAGGTTTTTTAATTTTTAGAATTTTTTTGCATTTATTTTTGAATTTTCTAACTTGGGTCTGGTTCGAACGGATAGGAAGAAAAGTTTTTTTCTTCTCTATTTTTCGGCCTGTCCTAACCCGTTTCTTCTTGAAATGAAGCCTGGATGATGTTTTTTAATTTTTAAAATTTTTTTGCTTTTAATTTTGAATTTTCTAACTCGGGTCGGGTTCGGACGGATCGGAATGAAATTTTTTTTGTTCTGTATTTTTCGGTCAGTCCTGACCTGTTTCTTCTTGAAATTTATACTGGATGATGTGTTTTAATTTTTAGAATTTTTTTGCATTTATTTTTGAATTTTCTAACTCGGGTCTGGTTCGAACGGATCAGAATGAAATTTTTTTTGTTCTCTATTTTTCGGCTTTTCCTCACCCGTTTCTTCTTGAAATGAAGCCTGGATGATGTTTTTTAATTTTTAAAATTTTTTTGCATTTATTTTTGTATTTTCTAACTCGGGCCGGGTTTGTACGGATAGGAATGAAATTTTTTTTGTTCTCTATTTTTCGGGCTGTCCTGACTCGTTTCTTCTTGTAATGAAGCGTGGATGATGTTTTTTAATTTTTAAAATTTTTTTGCGTTTATTTTTGAATTTTCTAACTCGGGTCGGGTTCGAACGGATCGGAATGAAATTTTTTTCGTTCTCTATTTTTCGAACTGTCCTGACCCGTTTCGTCTTGAAACGGATAGGAATGAAATTTTTTTTGTTCTCTATTTTTCGGCCTGTCCTCACCCGTTTCTTCTTGAAATGAGGCCTGGATGATGTTTTTTAATTTTTAAAATTTTTTTGCATTTATTTTTGAATTTTCTAACTGGGGTCGGGTTTGTGCGGATAGGAATGAAATTTTTGTTGTTCTCTATTTTTCGGCCTGTCCTGACTAGTTTCTTCATGAAATGAAGCCTGGATGATGTTTTTTAATTTTTAAAAAATTTTTGCGTTTATTTTTAAATTTTCTAACTCGAGTCGGGTTTGATCGGATAGGATTGAAATTTTTTTTGTTCTCTATTTTTCGGCTTGTCCTGACCTGTTTCATCTTGAAATGAAGCCTGGATGATGTTTTTTAATTTTTAAAATTTTTTTGCTTTTATTTTTGAATTTTCTAACTCGGGTCGGGTTCGATCGGATTGGAATGAAATTTTTTTTGTTCCCTTTTTTTCAGCCTGTCATGGCCGGTTTTATCTTGAAATGAAGCCTGGATGATGTTTTTTAATTTTTAAAATTTTTTTGCTTTTATTTTTTAATTTTCTAACTCGGGTCGGGTTCGAACGGATAGGAATGAAATTTTTTTCGTTCTCTATTTTTCGGCTGTCCTGACCCGTTTCATCCTGAAATGAAGCCTGGATGATGTTTTTTAATTTTTAAAATTTTTTTGCTTTTATTTTTGAATTTTCTAACTCGGGTCGGGTTCGGACGGATCGGAATGAAATTTTTTTTGTTCTGTATTTTTCGACCTGTCCTGACCTGTTTCTTCTTGAAATGTAGCCTGGATGATGTGTTTTAATTTTTAGAATTTTTTTGCATTTATTTTTGAATTTTCTAACTCGGGTCGGGTTTGTACGGATAGGAACGAAATTTTTTTTTCTCTATTTTTCGGCCTGTCCTGACCCGTTTCTTCTTGAAATGAAGCGTGGATCATGTTTTTTAATTTTTAAAATTTTTTTCGAACGAATCGGAATGAAATTTTTTTCGTTCTCTATTTTTCGAACTGTCCTGACCCGTTTCACCTTGAAATGAAGCCTGGACTAGGTTTTTTAATTTTTAAAATTTTTTTGCATTTATTTATGAATTTTCTAACTCGGGTCGGGTTCAAACGGATAGGAATGAAATTTTTTTTCTTCTCTATTTTTTGGCCTGTCCTCACCCGTTTCTTCTTGAAATGAAGCCTGGATGATGTTTTTTAATTTTTAAAATTTTTTTACATTTATTATTGAATTTTCTAACTCGGGTCGGCTTTGTACGGATAGGAATGAAATTTTTTTTGTTCTCTATTTTTCGGCCTGTCCTGACTCGTTTCTTCTTGAAATGAAGCCTGGATGATGTTTTTTAATTTTCAGAATTTTTTTGCATTTATTTTTGAATTTTCTAACTTGGGTCTGGTTCGAA
The DNA here is from genome assembly GCF_001633185.2 of Quercus lobata. Taxonomy (NCBI): domain Eukaryota; kingdom Viridiplantae; phylum Streptophyta; class Magnoliopsida; order Fagales; family Fagaceae; genus Quercus; species Quercus lobata. The sequence continues at coordinate 36,682,289 of NC_044913.1, read as the reverse complement.
CGGATAGGAAGAAAAGTTTTTTTCTTCTCTATTTTTCGGCCTGTCCTAACCCGTTTCTTCTTGAAATGAAGCCTGGATGATGTTTTTTAATTTTTAAAATTTTTTTGCTTTTATTTTTGAATTTTCTAACTTGGGTCTGGTTCGAACGGATAGGAAGAAAAGTTTTTTTCTTCTCTATTTTTGGGCCTGTCCTAACCCGTTTCTTCTTGAAATGAAGCCTGGATGATGTTTTTTAATTTTTAAAATTTTTTTGCTTTTAATTTTGAATTTTCTAACTCGGGTCGGGTTCGGACGGATCGGAATGAAATTTTTTTTGTTCTGTATTTTTCGGTCAGTCCTGACCTGTTTCTTCTTGAAATTTATCCTGGATGATGTGTTTTAATTTTTAGAATTTTTTTGCATTTATTTTTGAATTTTCTAACTCGGGTCTGGTTCGAACGGATCGGAATGAAATTTTTTTTGTTCTCTATTTTTCGGCCTGTCCTCACCCGTTTCTTCTTGAAATGAAGCCTGGATGATGTTTATTAATTTTTAAAATTTTTTTACATTTATTTTTGAATTTTCTAACTCGGGTCGGGTTTGTACGGATAGGAATGAAATTTTTTTTGTTCTCTATTTTTCGGGCTGTCCTGACTCGTTTCATCTTGTAATGAAGCGTGGATGATGTTTTTTAATTTTTAAAATTTTTTTGCGTTTATTTTTTAATTTTCTAACTCGGGTCGGGTTCGAACGGATCGGAATGAAATTTTTTTCGTTCTCTATTTTTCGAACTGTCCTGACCCGTTTCGTCTTGAAACGGATAGGAATAAAATTTTTTTTGTTCTCTATTTTTCGGCCTGTCCTGACTAGTTTCTTCATGAAATGAAGCCTGGATGATGTTTTTTAATTTTTAAAAATTTTTTGCGTTTATTTTTAAATTTTCTAACTCGGGTCGGGTTCGATCGGATAGGAATGAAATTTTTTTTGTTCTGTATTTTTCGGTCTGTCCTGACCTGTTTCTTCTTGAAATTTATCCTGGATGATGTGTTTTAATTTTTAGAATTTTTTTGCATTTATTTTTGAATTTTCTAACTCGGGTCTGGTTCGAACGGATCGGAATGAAATTTTTTTTGTTCTCTATTTTTCGGCCTGTCCTCACCCGTTTCTTCTCGAAATGAAGCCTGGATGATGTTTTTTAATTTTTAAAATTTTTTTGCATTTATTTTTGAATTTTCTAACTCGGGCCGGGTTTGTACGGATAGGAATGAAATTTTTTTTGTTCTCTATTTTTCGGGCTGTCCTGACTCGTTTCTTCTTGTAATGAAGCGTGGATGATGTTTTTTAATTTTTAAAATTTTTTTGCGTTTATTTTTGAATTTTCTAACTCGGGTTGGGTTCGAACTGATCGGAATGAAATTTTTTTCGTTCTCTATTTTTCGAACTGTCCTGACCCGTTTCGTCTTGAAACGGATAGGAATGAAATTTTTTTTGTTCTCTATTTTTCGGCCTGTCCTCACCCGTTTCTTCTTGAAATGAGGCCTGGATGATGTTTTTTAATTTTTAAAATTTTTTTGCATTTAGTTTTGAATTTTCTAACTGGGGTCGGGTTTGTACGGATAGGAATGAAATTTTTGTTGTTCTCTATTTTTCGGCCTGTCTTGACTAGTTTCTTCATGAAATGAAGCCTGGATGATGTTTTTTAATTTTTAAAATTTTTTTACATTTATTTTTGAATTTTCTAACTCGGGTCGGGTTCGAACGGATAGGAATAAAATTTTTTTTGTTCACTATTTTTCGGCCTGTCCTGACCCGTTTCATCTTGTATTGAAGCCTGGCTGATATTTTTTAATTTTTAAAATTTTTTTGCATTTATTTTTTAATTTTCTAACTCGGGTCGGGTTCGAACGGATAGGAAAGAAATTTTTTTTGTTCTCTATTTTTCGGCCTGTCTTCACCTGTTTCATCTTGAAATTAAGCCTGGATGATGTTTTTTAATTTTTAGAATTTTTTTACATTTATTTTTGAATTTTCTAACTCGGGTTGGGTTCGAACGGATAGTGTTGAAATTTTTTTTGTTATCTATTTTTCGGCCTGTCCTGACTCGTTTCATATTGAAATGCAGCTAGGATGACATTTTTTAATTTTTAAAATTTTTTTGCATTTCTTTTTGAATTTTGTAACTCGGGTCGGGTTCGAACGGATAGGAAAGGAATTCTTTTTATTCTCTATTTTTCAGCCTGTCTTCACCTGTTTCGTCTTCAAATGAAACCTGGGTGATATTTTTTAATTTTTAGAAGTCTTTTGCATTTATTTTTGAATTTTCTAACTCGAGTCGGGTTCGAACGGATCGGAAAGAAATTCTTTTTATTCTCTATTTTTCGGCCTGTCTTCACCCGTTTCGTCTTGAAATGAAACCTGGATGATGTTTTTTGAGTTTTAGAATTTTTTTTGCATTTATTTTTGAATTTTCTAACTCGGGTCAGGTTCGAACGGATAGGAAGGAAATTTTTATTGGTCTCCATTTTTCGGCCTGTCCTGACCCGTTTCGTCATGAAATGAAGCCTGTATGATTTTTTTTAATTTTTAAAATTTTTTTGCATTTATTATTGAATTTTCTAACTCGGGTCTGGTTTGAACGGATAGGAAGTAAATTATTTTTGTTCCCAATTTTTCGGCCTGTCCTAGACCGTTTCGTCTTTATACGAAGCCTGGATGATGTTTTTTAATTTTTAGAATTTTTTTGCATTTATTTTTGAATTCTGTAACTCGGGTCGGGTTCGAACGGATAGGAAAGAAATTTCTTTTATTCTCTATTTTTCGGCTTGTCTTCACCCGTTTCGTCTTGAAATGAAACCTGGATGATGTTTTTTAATTTTTAGAATTTTTTTGCATTGATATATGAATTTTCCAACTCGGGTTGTGTTCGAACGGATAGGAAGGAAATTTTTTTTGTTCTCTATTTTTCCTCCTGTCCTGACCCGCTTCATCTTAAAATGAAGCCTGGATGATGTTTTTTAATTTTTAGAATTTTTTTGCATTGATTTTTGAATTTTCTAACTCGGGTCGGGTACCAACGGACAGGAAAGAAATTTTTATTGTTCCCTATTTTTTGGACTGTCCTGACCCGTTTCTTCTTGAAATGAACCCTGGATGATGTTTTTTAATTTTTACAATTTTTTTGCATTTACTTTTGAAATTTCTAACTCGGGTCTGGTTCGAACGGATTGGAAAGAAATTATTTTTGTCCTCTATTTTTTGGCCTGTTCTGATCGGTTTCTTCTTGAAATGTAGCCTGGATGATGTTTTTTTAATTTTTACAATTTTTTGCATTTATTTTTGAATTTTCTAACTCGGGTCTGGTTTGAACGGATAGGAAGTAAATTATTTTTGTTCCCTATTTTTCGGCCTGTCCTAACCCGTTTCGTCTTTATACGAAGCCTGGATGATGTTTTTTAATTTTTAGAATTTTTTTGCATTTATTTTTGAATTCTGTAACTCGGGTCGGGTTCGAACGGATAGGAAAGAAATTTTTTTTATTCTCTATTTTTCGGCTTGTCTTCACCCGTTTCGTCTTGGAATGAAACCTGGATGATGTTTTTTAATTTTTAGAATTTTTTTGCATTGATATATGAATTTTCTAACTCGGGTTGTGTTCGAACGGATGGGAAGGAAATTTTTTTTGTTCTCTGTTTTTCGACCTGCCCTGACCCGTTTCGTCTTGAAATGAAGCCAGGACGATGTTTTTTAATTTCTAAAATTTTTTTGCATTTACTTTTGAATTTTCTAACTCGGGTCTGGTCCGAACGGATTGGAATGAAATTTTTTTTGTTCTCTATTTTTCCTCCTGTCCTGACCCGTTTCATCTTGAAATGAAGCCTGGATGATGTTTTTTAATTTTTAAAATTTTTTTGCTTTTATTTTTGAATTTTCTAACTCGGGTCGGGTTCGAACAGATAGGAATGAAATTTATTTTGTTCTCTATTTTTCGGCCTGTCCTGACCCGTTTCATCTTGAAATGAAGCCTAGATGATGTTTTCTAAATTTTAAAATTTTTTTGCTTTTATTTTTGAATTTTCTAACTCGGGTAGGGTTCGAACGGATCGGAATGAAATTTTTTTTGTTCTCAATTTTTCGGCCTGTCCGGAACCGTTTCATCTTGAAATATAGCCTGGATGATGTTTTTTAATTTTTAAAATTTTTTTGCTTTTATTTTTGAATTTTCTAACTCGGGTCGGGTTCGAACAGATAGGAATGAAACTTTTTTTGCTATCTATTTTTCGGCCTGTCCTGACCCGTTTCGTCTTGAAATGAAGCCTAGATGATGTTTTTTAAATTTTAAAATTTTTTTGCTTTTATTTTTGAATTTTCTAACTCGGGTCGGGTTCGAACGGATCGGAATGAAATTTTTTTTGTTCTCTATTTTTCGGCCTGTCCTTACCCGTTTCTTCTTGAAATGAAGCCTGGATGATGTTTTTTTTAATTTTTAAAATTTTTTTGCATTTATTATTGAATTTTCTAACTCGGGTCGGGTTTGTACGGATAGGAATGAAATTTTTTTTGTTCCCTATTTTTCGGCCTGTCCTGACTCGTTTCTTCTTGAAATGAAGCCTGGATGATGTTTTTTAATTTTTAAAATTTTTTTGCGTTTATTTTTGAATTTTCTAACTCGGGTCGGGTTCGATCGGATAGGAATGAAATTTTTTTCGTTCTCTCTTTTTCGGCCTGTCCTTACTCGTTTCATCTTGAAATGAAGCCTAGACTAGGTTTTTTAATTTTTAAAATTTTTTTGCGTTTATTTTTGAATTTTCTAACTCGGGTCGGGTTCGATCGGATAGGAATGAAATTTTTTTCTTTCTCTCTTTTTCGGACTGTCCTTACCCGTTTCATCTTGAAATGAAGCCTAGACTAGGTTTTTTAATTTTTAAAATTTTTTTACATTTATTTATGAATTTTCTAACTCGGGTCGGGTTCGAACGGATAGGAATGAAATTTTTTTGTTCTCTATTCTTTGGCTTGTCCTGACCCGTTTCTTCTTGAAATGTAGCCTGGACGATGTTTTTTAATTTTTATAATTTTTTTGCATTTATTTTTGAATTTTCTAACTGGGGTCGGGTTCGAACGGGTAGGAATGAAATTTTCTTTGTTCTCTATTTTTCTGCCTGTCCTGACCCGTTTCGTCTTGAAATGAAGCCTGGATGAGGTTTTTTAATTTTTAAAATTTTTTTACATTTATTTTTGAATTTTCTAACTCGGGTCGGGATCGAACGGATAGGAATGAAATTTTTTTTGTTCACTATTTTTCGGCCTGTTCTGACCCGTTTCATCTTGTAATGAAGCCTGGATGATGTTTTTTAAATTTTAAAATTTTTTTGCATTTATTTTTAAATTTTCTAACTCGTGTCGGGTTCGAACGGATAGGAATGAAATTTTTTTTGTTCTCTATTTTTCGGACTGTCCTAACCCGTTTCCTCTTGAAATCATGCCTAGATGATGTTTTTTAATTTTTACATTTTTTTTTGAATTTATTTTTGAATTTTCTAACTCTAGTCGGGTTCGAACGGATAGGAATGAAATTTTTTTTGTTCTCTATTTTTCGAGCAGTCCCAACCCGTTTCCTCTTGAAATGAAGCTTGGATGATGTTTTTTAATTTTTAAAATTTTTTTACATTTATTTATGAATTTTATAACTCGAGTCGGGTTCGAACGAATCGGAATGAAATTTTTTTTGTTCTCTATTTTTCGGCCTGTCCTGACCTTTTTCCTCTTGAAATGAAGCCTGGATGATGTTTTTTAATTTTTAGAATTTTTTTGCTTGTATTTTTGAATTTTCTAACTCGAGTCGGGTTCGAACGGATAGGAATGAAATTTTTTTCGTTCTCTATTTTTCGGCCTGTCCTGACCCGTTTCGTCTTGAAATGAAGCCTGGATGATGTTTTGTAATTTTTAAAATTTTTTTGCGTTTATTTCTTATTTTTCTAACTCGGGTCGGGTTCGAACGGATAGGAATTAAATTTTTTTCGTTCTTTTTTTCGGACTGTCCTGACCCATTTCGTCTTGAAATGAAGCCTGGACTAAGTTTTTTAATTTTGAAAATTTTTTTGCATTTATTTATGAATTTTCTAACTCGGGTCGGGTTCGAACTGATCGGATTGAAATTTTTTTTGTTCTCTATTTTTCAACCTGTCCTGACCCGTTTCGTCTTGAAATGAAGCCTGGATGAGGTTTTTTAATTTTAAAATTTTTTTTGTATTTATTTTGAATTTTCTAACTTGAGTCGGGTTTGTACGGATAGGAATGAAATTTTTTTTGTTCTCTATTTTTCGGCCAGTCCTGACTCGTTTCTTCCTGAAATGAGGCCTGGAAGAAGTTTTTTAATTTTAAAAATTTTTTTGCGTTTATTTTTGAATTTTCTAATTCGGGTCGGGTTCGATCGGATAGGAATGAAATTTTTTTCGTTCTCTATTTTTCGGATAGTCCTGACCCGTTTCGTCTTGAAATAAAGCCTGGATTAGGTTTTTTAATTTTTAAAATTTTTTTGCATTTATTTTTGAATTTTCTAACTCGGGTCGGGTTCGAACGGATTTGAATGAAATTTTTTTTGTTCTCTATTTTTTGGCCTGTCCCGACCCGTTCCCTTTTGAAATGAAGCCTGGATGATGTTTTTTTAATTTTTTTGCATTTATTAATGAATTTTCTATCTCGGGTCGGGTTCGAACAGATAGGAATGAAATTTTTTTTGTTCTCTATTTTTCGGCCTTTCCTGATCCGTTTCATCTTGAAATGAAGCCTGGATGATGTTTTTTAATTATTAAATTTTTTTTGCATTTATTTTTTAATTTTCTAACTCGGGTCGGGTTTGTACGGATAGGAATGAAATTTTTTTTGTTCTCTATTTTTCGGCCTCTCCTGACCCGTTTCGTCTTGAAATGAAGCCTGAATGATGTTTTTTAATTTTTAAAATATTTTTGCGTTTATTTCTGAATTTTCTAACTCGGGTCGGGTTCGAACGGATAGGAATGAAATTTTTTTCGTTCTCTATTTTTCGAACTGTCCTGGCCCGTTTCATCTTGAAATGAAGCCAGTACTAAGTTTTTTTATTTTTAAAATTTTTTTGCATTTATTTATGTATTTTCTATCTCAGGTCGGGTTCGAACGGATAGGAATGAAATTTTTTTTCTTCTCAATTTTTCGGCCTTTCCTGACCCGTTTCATCTTTAAATGAAGCCTGGACGATGTTTTTTAATTTTTAAAATTTTTTTGCATTTATTTTTGAATTTTCTAACTCGGGTCGGGTTTGTACGGATAGGAATGAAATTTTTTTTGTTCTCTATTTTTCGGCCTGTCCTGACCCGTTTCGTCTTGAAATGAAGCCTGGATGATGTTTTTTAATTTTAAAATTTTTTTGCGTATATTTCTGAATTTTCTAACTCGGGTCGGGTTCGAACGGATAGGAATGAAATTTTTTTCGTTCTCTATTTTTCAAACTGTGCTGACCCGTTTCATCTTGAAATGAAGCCAGTACTAGGTTTTCTAATTTTTAAAATTTTTTTGCATTTATTTATGTATTTTCTAACTCGGGCCGGGTTCGAACGGATAGGAATGAAATTTTTTTTGTTCTCTATTTTTCGGCCTGCCCTCATCCGTTTCTTCTTGAAATGAAGCTTGGATGATGTTTTTTAATTTTTAAAATTTTTTTGCATTTATTTTTGAATTTTCTAACTCAGGTCGGGTTTGTACGGATAGGAATGAAATTTTTTTTGTTCTCTATTTTTCGGCCTGTCCTGACTCGTTTCTTCTTGAAATGAAGCCTGGATGATGTTTTTTAATTTTTAAAATTTTTTTACCTTTATTTTTGAATTTTCTAACTCGGGTCGGGTTTGATCGGATAGGAATGAAATTTTTTTCGTTCTCTATTTTCCGAATTGTCCTGACCCATTTCGTCTTGAATTGAAGCCTGGACTAGGTTTTTTAATTTTTAAAATTTTTTTGCATTTATTTATGAATTTTCTAACTCGGGTGGGGTTCGAACGGATAGGAATGAAATTTTTTTTGTTCTCTATTTTTCCTCCTGTCCTGACCCGTTTCATCTTGAAATGAAGCCTGGATGATGTTTTTTAATTTTTAAATTTTTTTTGCTTTTATTTTTGAATATTCTAACTCGGGTCGGGTTCGAACGAATACGAATGAAATTTTTTTTGTTCTCTATTTTTCGGCCTGTCCTGACCCGTTTCATCTTGAAAATGAAGCCTGGATGATGTTTTTTAATTTTTAAAATTTTTTTGCTTTTATTTTTTAATTTTCTAACTCAGGTCAAGTTCGAACAGATAGGAATGAAATTTATTTTGTTCTCTATTTTTCGGCCTGTCCGGAACCGTTTCATCTTGAAATATAGCCTGGATGATGTTTTTTAATTTTTAAAATTTTTTTGCTTTTATTTTTGAATTTTCTAACTCGGGTCGGGTTCGAACAGATAGGAATGAAATTTTTTTTGTTATCTATTTTTCGGCCTGTCCTGACCCGTTTCGTCTTGAAATGAAGCCTAGATGATGTTTTTTAAATTTTAAAATTTTTTTGAATTTATTTTTGAATTTTCTAACCTCGGGGTCGGGTTTTTCCGAACGGATCGGAATGAAATTTTTTTTGTTCTCTATTTTTCGGCTGTCCTCACCCGTTTCTTCTTGCAAATGAGCTGATGAATGTTTTACATTTTAAATTTTTTTCATTTATTATTGATTTTCTAACTCGGGTCGGGTTTGTACGGATAGGAATGAAATTTTTTTTGTTCCCTATTTTTCGGCCTGTCCTGACTCGTTTCTTCTTGAAATGAAGCCTGGATGATGTTTTTTAATTTTTAAAATTTTTTTGCGTTTATTTTTGAATTTTCTAACTCGGGTCGGGTTCGATCGGATAGGAATGAAATTTTTTTCGTTCTCTCTTTTTCGGACTGTCCTTACCCGTTTCATCTTGAAATGAAGCCTAGACTAGGTTTTTTAATTTTTAAAATTTTTTTACATTTATTTATGAATTTTCTAACTCGGGTCGGGTTCGAACGGATAGGAATGAAATTTTTTTTGTTCTCTATTTTTCGGCCTGTCCTGACCTGTTTCGTCTTGAAATTAAGCCTGGATGAGGTTTTTTAAATTTTAAAATTTTTTTGCATTTATTTTTGAATTTTCTAACTCTGGTCGGGTTCGAACGGATAGGAACGAAATTTTTTTGTTCTCTATTCTTTGGCCTGTCCTGACCCGTTTCTTCTTGAAATGTAGCCTGGAAGATGTTTTTTAATTTTTATAATTTTTTTGCATTTATTTTTGAATTTTCTAACTGGGGTCGGGTTCGAACGGGTAGGAATGAAATTTTCTTTGTTCTCTATTTTTCTGCCTGTCCTGACCCATTTCGTCTTGAAATGAAGCCTGGATGAGGTTTTTTAATTTTTAAAATTTTTTTACATTTATTTTTGAATTTTCTAACTCGGGTCGGGATCGAACGGATAGGAATGAAATTTTTTTTGTTCACTATTTTTCGGCCTGTTATGACCCGTTTCATCTTGTAATAAAGCCTGGATGATGTTTTTTAAATTATAAAATTTTTTTGCATTTATTTTTAAATTTTCTAACTCGTGTCGGGTTCGAACGGATAGGAATGAAATTTTTTTTGTTCTCTATTTTTCGGACTGTCCTAACCCGTTTCCTCTTGAAATCATGCCTAGATGATGTTTTTTAATTTTTACATTTTTTTTTGAATTTATTTTTGAATTTTCTAACTCTAGTCGGGTTCGAACGGATAGGAATGAAATTTTTTTTGTTCTCTATTTTTCGAGCAGTCCCAACCCGTTTCCTCTTGAAATGAAGCTTGGATGATGTTTTTTAATTTTTAAAATTTTTTTACATTTATTTATGAATTTTATAACTCGGGTCGGGTTCGAACGAATCGGAATGAAATTTTTTTTGTTCTCTATTTTTCGGCCTGTCCTGACCTTTTTCCTCTTGAAATGAAGCCTGGATGATGTTTTTTAATTTTTAGAATTTTTTTGCATGTATTTTTGAATTTTCTAACTCGGGTCGGGTTCGAACGGATAGGAATGAAATTTTTTTCGTTCTCTATTTTTCGGCCTGTCCTGACCCGTTTCGTCTTGAAATGAAGCCTGGATGATGTTTTGTAATTTTTAAAATTTTTTTGCGTTTATTTTTTATTTTTCTAACTCGGGTCGGGTTCGAACGGATAGGAATGAAATTTTTTTCGTTCTTTTTTTCGGACTGTCCTGACCCATTTCGTCTTGAAATGAAGCCTGGACTAAGTTTTTTAATTTTTAAAATTTTTTTGCATTTATTTATGAATTTTCTAACTCGGGTCGGGTTCGAACTGATCGGATTGAAATTTTTTTTGTTCTCTATTTTTCAACCTGTCCTGACCCGTTTCGTCTTGAAATGAAGCCTGGATGAGGTTTTTTAATTTTAAAATTTTTTTTGCATTTATTTTGAATTTTCTAACTTGAGTCGGGTTTGTACGGATAGGAATGAAATTTTTTTTGTTCTCTATTTTTCGGCCAGTCCTGCCTCGTTTCATCCTGAAATGAGGCCTGGAAGATGTTTTTTAATTTTTAAAATTTTTTTGCGTTTATTTTTGAATTTTCTAATTCGGGTCGGGTTCGATCGGATAGGAATGAAATTTTTTTCGTTCTCTATTTTTCGGATAGTCCTGACCCGTTTCGTCTTGAAATAAAGCCTGGATTAGGTTTTTTAATTTTTAAAATTTTTTTGCATTTATTTTTGAATTTTCTAACTCGGGTCGGGTTCGAACGGATAGGAATGAAATTTTTTTTGTTCTCTATTTTTTGGCCTGTCCCGACCCGTTCCCTTTTGAAATGAAGCCTGGATGATGTTTTTTTAATTTTTTTGCATTTATTAATGAATTTTCTATCTCGGGTCGGGTTCGAACAGATAGGAATGAAATTTTTTTTGTTCTCTATTTTTCGGCCTTTCCTGATCCGTTTCATCTTGAAATGAAGCCTGGATGATGTTTTTTAATTTTTAAAATTTTTTTGCATTTATTTTTTAATTTTCTAACTCGGGTCGGGTTTGTACGGATAGGAATGAAATTTTTTTTGTTCTCTATTTTTCGGCCTCTCCTGACCCATTTCGTCTTGAAATGAAGCCTGAATGATGTTTTTTAATTTTTAAAATATTTTTGCGTTTATTTCTGAATTTTCTAACTCGGGTCGGGTTCGAACGGATAGGAATGAAATTTTTTTCGTTCTCTATTTTTCGAACTGTCCTGGCCCGTTTCATCTTGAAATGAAGCCAGTACTAAGTTTTTTTATTTTTAAAATTTTTTTGCATTTATTTATGTATTTTCTATCTCGGGTCGGGTTCGAACGGATAGGAATGAAATTTTTTTTCTTCTCAATTTTTCGGCCTTTCCTGACCCGTTTCATCTTTAAATGAAGCCTGGACGATGTTTTTTAATTTTTAAAATTTTTTTGCATTTATTTTTGAATTTTCTAACTCGGGTCGGGTTTGTACGGATAGGAATGAAATTTTTTTTGTTCTCTATTTTTCGGCCTGTCCTGACCCGTTTCGTCTTGAAATGAAGCCTGGATGATGTTTTTTATTTTTAAAATTTTTTTGCGTTTATTTCTGAATTTTCTAACTCGGGTCGGGTTCGAACGGATAGGAATGAAATTTTTTTCGTTCTCTATTTTTCAAACTGTGCTGACCCGTTTCATCTTGAAATGAAGCCAGTACTAGGTTTTCTAATTTTTAAAATTTTTTTGCATTTATTTATGTATTTTCTAACTCGGGCCGGGTTCGAACGGATAGGAATGAAATTTTTTTTGTTCTCTATTTTTCGGCCTGCCCTCATCCGTTTCTTCTTGAAATGAAGCTTGGATGATGTTTTTTAATTTTTAAAATTTTTTTGCATTTATTTTTGAATTTTCTAACTCAGGTCGGGTTTGTACGGATAGGAATGAAATTTTTTTTGTTCTCTATTTTTCGGCCTGTCCTGACTCGTTTCTTCTTGAAATGAAGCCTGGATGATGTTTTTTAATTTTTAAAATTTTTTTACCTTTATTTTTGAATTTTCTAACTCGGGTCGGGTTTGATCGGATAGGAATGAAATTTTTTTCGTTCTCTATTTTCCGAATTGTCCTGACCCATTTCGTCTTGAATTGAAGCCTGGACTAGGTTTTTTAATTTTTAAAATTTTTTTGCATTTATTTATGAATTTTCTAACTCGGGTGGGGTTCGAACGGATAGGAATGAAATTTTTTTTGTTCTCTATTTTTCGGCCTATCCTGACGTGTTTCGTTTTGAAATGAAGCTTGGATGAGGATTTTTAATTTTTAAAATTTTTTTTTCATTTATTTTTGAATTTTCTAACTCTGGTCGGGTTCGAACAGATAGGAATGAAAGTTTTTTGTTCTCTATTCTTTGGCCTGTCCTGACCCGTTTCTTCTTGAAATGTAGCCTGGATTATGTTTTTTAATTTTTATAATTTTTTTGCATTTATTTTTGAATTTTCTAACTGGGGTCGGGTTCGAACGGAGAGGAATGAAATTTTTTTTGTTCTCTATTTTTCAGCCTGTCCTGACCCATTTCGTCTTGAAATGAAGCCTGGATGTGGTTTTTTAATTTTTAAAATTTTTTTACATTTATTTTTGAATTTTCAAACTCGGGTCGGGTTCGAACGGATAGGAATGAAATTTTTTTTGTTCTCTATTTTTCGGCCTGTCCTGACCCGTTTCATCTTGTAATGAAGCCTGGATGATGTTTTTTAATTTTTAAAATTTTTTTGCATATATTTTTGAATTTTCTAACTCGAGTCGGGTTCGAACGGATAGGAATGAAATTTTTTTTGTTCTCTATTTTTCGGACTGTCCTAAAAAATCTCTTTCTAGCATTATTTTTAGCTAAAGCTGGATGAGATAGGCCGAAAAAGAGAAAAAAATTTTAGTCTCGAATTCCATTCATACTCGACCCGGGTAAAAAAATTCTGGATAAAATAGCAAAAAAATTCAAAAAATTAAAAAACCTATTTCCGGCATTTTTTTTAGCCGAAATGGGAGGAGATACGCTGAGAAAGAGAAAAAAAAATTTCGCTCCCGAATTCCGTTCATACTCGACCCGGGCAAGAAAATTTCGAAAAAAACAGCAAAAAATAAAAAAAAATAAAAAACTTCATTCTTGCATTATTTATAGCCGAAACGGGATGAGATAAGCCGGGAAAGAAAGAAACAAATTTTAGTTACGAATTCCGTTCATACTCGACTCGGGCAAAAAAATTCCGAAAAAAATAGCAAAAAAATTCAAAAAATTAAAAACCTCTTTCTAGCATTATTTTTAGGTAAAACAGGATGAGATAGGCCGAAAAAGAGAAAAAAATTTTAGTCTTGAATTCCATTCATACCCGACCCAGGAAAGAAAATTCAGAAAAAAATAGCAAAAAAATTCAAAAAATTAAAAAACCACTTTCCGGCATTATTTTTAGCATAAACAGGACGAGATAGGCCGAGAAAGAGAGAAAAAAAATTTAGTCCGCAATTCCGTTTATACTCGACCCGGTCAAGAAAATTCCGAAAAACAAGCAAAAAAATTTTAAAAATTAAAAAACCACTTTCCTGCATTATTTTTAGCCAAAACTGGATGAGATAGGCCGAGAAAGAGGGAAAAAAATTTTAGTCCCGAAATCCGTTCATACTCGACCCGGGCAAGAAAATTCCTAAAAAATTCGCAAAAAATTAAAAACCTCTTTCCGGCTTTATTTTTAGCCAAAACGGGATGAGATAGGCCGAGAAAGATAGGAAAAAATTTTCGTCCCGAATACCGTTCATAATCGACCCGGGCAAGAAAATTCCAACAAAATAGCAAAAAAATTCAAAAAATTGAAAAACCTCTTTCTGGCATTATTTTTAGCAAAAACGGGATGAGATTGGCCGAGAAAGAGAGAGAAAAATTTTAGACCCGGATTCCGTTCATACTCGACTTAGGCAAGATAATTTCAAAAAAAATAGTCAAAAAATTCAAAAAATTAAAAAACCTCTCTCCGGCATTATTCATAGCCAAAACAGGATGAGATAGGCTGGAAAAGAAAAAAAATTTTAGTCCCGAATTCAGTTCACACTCGACCCGGGAAAGAAAATTCTGGAAAAAAAAGCAAAAAAATTAAAAAAACTCTTTCTGGAATTGTTTTTAGCCAAAAAGGGAGGAGATAGGCCGAGAAAGAGAGAAAAAAATTTTAGTTCCGAATTCCGTTCGTACTCGACTCGGGCAAGAAAATTCCGAAAAAAATAGCAAAAAAATTCAAAAAATTTAAAAACCTCTTTCCGGCATTATTTTTAGCCAAAACAGGATGAGATAGGCCGAAAAACATAGAAAAAATATTTATTCCCCAATTCCGTTCATACTCGACTCGGGCAAGAAAATTCCGAAAAAAATAGGAAAAAAAACTCAAAAAATCTCTTTCCGGCATTACTTTTAGCCAAAACAGGATGAGATAGACTGAGAAAGAGACAAAAAAAATTTAGTTTCAAATTCCACTCATACTCGACCTGGGCAAGAAAATTTCGAGAAAAAAAGGAAAAAAATTTTAGTATCGAATTCCGTTCATACTCGACCCGGGAAGGAAAATTCCGAGAAAAATAGTAAAAAAATTCGAAAAACTAAAAAACCTCTTTCCGGCATTATTTTTAGCGAAAATGGGATGAGAAAGGCTGAGAAAGAGGAAAAAAAATTTTGCTCCCGAATTCCGTTCATACTTAACCCGGGCAAGAAAATTTCGAAAAAAAACAGAAAAAAAAAAATTCAAAAAATTAAAAAACTTCATTCCGGCATTATTTATAACCAAAACGGGATGAGATAGGCCGAGAAAGAGAGAAAAAAATTTTAGTCCCGAATTCCGTTCATACTCGACTGGGGCAAGAAAATTCCGAAAAAAATAGCAAAAAAATTCAAAAAATTAAAAACGTTAATTCCGGCATTGTTTCTATCAAAAACGGTTTGAGAGAGGTCAAGAAAGAGGGAAAAAAAAAAATTTAGTCCCGAATTCTGTTCATACTCAACGCAGGCAAGAAAATTCCGAAAAAAATAGAATAAAAAATCAAAAAACCTCTTTCCGGTATTATTTTTAGCCAAAACGGGATGAGATAGGCCGAAAAAGAGAAAAAAATTTTAGTCTTGAATTCCACTCATACTCAACCCGGGAAAGAAAATTCTGGAAAAAATAGCAAAAAAATTCAAAAAACCACATTTGCGGCAATATTTTTAGCCAAAATGGGATGAGATAGGCCGAAAAAGAGAGAAAAATAGTTTAGTTCTAAATTCCATTCGTACTCGACCCGGGCAAGAAAATTCCGAAAAAAACAGAAAAAAAAAATCAAAAAATTAAAAAACTTCATTCCGGCATTATTTATAGCCAAAACGGGATGAGATAGGCCGAGAAAGAGAGAAAAAAATTTTAGTCCCGAATTCCGTTCACACTCGAGCCAGGTAAGAAAATTCTGAATAAAATAGCAAAAAAATTCAAAAAATTAAGAAACCTCTTTCCGGCATTATTTTTAGCCAAAACACGACGAGATAGGCCGAAAAAAATAGAAAAAAAATTTAGTCCCGAATTCCGTTCATACTCGACTCGGGCAAGAAAATTCCGAAAAAAATTGCAAAAAAATTGAACAAATTAAAAAACCTCTATCCGGCATTATTTTTAGCCAAAACGGGATGAGATAGGCCAAGAAAGAGAAAAAAAATAATTTATTCCCGAATTCCGTTCCTACCCAACCTGAGCTAGAATATTCCCAAAAAAATAGCAAAAAAATTCAAAAAACTAAAAAAGTTAATTCCGGCTTTATTTCTATCCAAAACAGGTTGAGAGAAGCTGAGAAAGAGAGAAAAATTTTAGTCCCGAATTTCGTTCATACTCCACCAGGGCAATAAAATTTCAAAAAAATAGCAAAAAAATTTAAAAAATTAAAAAACCTGTTTCCGGCATTATTTTTAGCCAAAACGGGATGAGATAGGCCGAGAAAGAGAGAAAAAAATTTTAATCCAGAATTATGTTCATACTCGACTCGGGCAAGAAAATTCCGTAAAAAGTAGAACAAAAAATCAAAAAACCTCTTTACGGCATTATTTTTAGCCAAAACGGGATGATATAGACCGCGAAAGAGACAAACAAATTTCTGTCCCGAATTCCGTTCATATTAGACCCGGGCAAGAACATTCCGAAAAAAATAGAAAAAAAAAACCAAAAAATTAAAAAACCTCTTTCCGTCGTTATTTTTAGCCAAAATGGGATGAGATAGGCCGAAAAAGACAGAAAAAAATTTTAGTTCCGAATTCTGTTCATACTCGACCCGGGCAAGAAAATTCCGACAAAAATAGCAAAAAAAGTCAAAAAATTTAAAAACCTCTTTCCGGCATTATTGTTAGCCAAAACGGGATGAGATAACCGAAAAAGAGAGAAAAAAATTTTAGCCCAGAATTCCGTTCATACTCGACTCGGTCAAGAAAATTAAAAAAAAAAAAAAAATAAAAACTCAAAAAACTGCTTTCCGGCATTACTTTTAGCCAAAACAAGATAAGATAGACCAAGAAAGAGACAAAAAAATTTTAGTTCCAAATTCCGTTCAAACTCGACCTGGGCAAGAAAATTTCGAAAAAAAAAAAAGAAAAAAAATTTTAGTCTCAAATTCCGTTCATACTCGACTCGGGCAAGAAAATTCCTAAAAATATAGCAAAAATTTTCAAAAAATTAAAAAACCTCTTTCCGGCTTTATTTTTAGCCAAAACAGGATGAGATAGGCCGAGAAAAAGAGATAAAAATTTTAGTCCCGAATTCCGTTCATACTCGACCCGGGCAAGAAAATTCTGACAAAATAGCAAAAAAATTCAAAAAATTGAAAAACCTCTTTCTGGCATTATTTTTAGCAAAAAGGGGATGAGATAGGCCGAGAAAGAGAAAAAAAAATTTTAGTTCCGAGTTCTGTTCATACTCGACCCGGGCAAGAAAATTTCGAAAAAAAAAAGAAAAAAATTTTAGTCTCGAATTTCGTTCATACTCGACCCGGGAAGGAAAATTTCGAAAAAAATAGCAAAAAAATTCTAAAAAATAAAACACCTCTTTCCAGCATTATTTTTACCCAAAACGGGATGAGATAGGCCGAAAAAGAGAAAAAAAATTTAGTCTCGAATTCCATTCATACTCGACCCAGGAAAGAAAATTCTTGAAAAAAGAGAAGAAAAATTCAAAAACTTAAAAAACCACTTTACGGCATTATTTTTAGCTAAAACGGGATGAGATAGGTCGACAAAGAGAGAAAAAAAATTTAGTCCCAAATTTCGTTCATACTCGACCCGGTCAAGAAAATTCCGAAAAAACAAGCAAAAAAATTTTAAAAATGAAAAAACCACTTTCCTGCATTATTTTTAGCCAAAACAGGATGAGATAGGCCGAGAAAGAGGGAAAAAAAATTTTGTCCCGAATTCCGTTCATACTCGACCCGGGCAAGACAATTCCTAAAAATATAGCAAAAAATTTCAAAAAACTTAAAAAACCTCTTTCCGGCTTTATTTTTAGCCTAAACGGGATGAGATAGGCTGAGAAAAAGAGATAAAAATTTCAATTCCGTTCATACTCGACCTGGGCAAGAAAATTCCGACAAAATAGCAAAAAAATTCAAAAAATTGAAAAACCTCTTTCTGGCATTATTTTTAGCAAAAAGGGGATGAGATAGGCCGAGAAAGAGAGAAAAAAATTTTAGTTCCGAGTTCTGTTCATACTCGACCCGGGCAAGAAAATTTTGAAAAAAAATGAAAAAAAATTTAGTCTCGAATTCCGTTCATACTCAACCCGGGAAGGAAAATTTCGAAAAAAATAGCAAAAAAATTCTAAAAAATAAAAAACCTCTTTCCAGCATTATTTTTACCTAAAATGGGATGAGATAGACCGAAAAAGAGAAAAAAATTTTAGTCTCGAATTCCATTCATACTCGACCCAAGAAAGAAAATTCTTGAAAAAAGAGAAGAAAAATTCAAAAAATTAAAAAACCACTTTCCGGCATTATTTTTAGCTAAAACGGGATGAGATAGGTCGAGAAAGAGAGAAAAAAAATTTAGTCCCAAATTTCGTTCATACTCGACCTGGTCAAGAAAATTCCGAAAAAACAAGCAAAAAAATTTTAAAAATGAAAAAACCAGTTTCCTGCATTATTTCTAGCCAAAACAGGATGAGATAGGCCGAGAAAGAGGGGAAAAATTTTTTGTCCCGAATTCCGTTCATACTCGACCCGGGCAAGACAATTCCTAAAAATATAGCAAAAAATTTCAAAAAACTTAAAAAACCTCTTTCCGGCTTTATTTTTAGCCAAAACGGGATGAGATAGGCTGAGAAAAAGAGATAAAAATTTTAGTCCCGAATTCCGTTCAAACTTGACCCGGGCAAGAAAATTCCGACAAAATAGCAAAAAAATTCAAAAAATTGAAAAACCTCTTTCTGGCATTATTTTTAGCAAAAAGGGGATGAGATAGGCCGAGGAAGAGAGAAAAAAATTTTAGTCCCGAATTCCGTTCACACTCGAGCCAGGTAAGAAAATTCTGGATAAAATAGCAAAAAAATTCAAAAAATTAAGAAACCTCTTTCCGGCATTATTTTTAGCCAAAATGGGATGACAAAGGCTGAGAAAGAGAAAAAAAAAAAATTTAGTCCAGAATTCCGTTCACACTCGAGCCGGGTAAGAAAATTCTGGAAAAAATAGCAAAAAAATTCAAAAAATTAAAAAACCTCTTTCCGGCATTATTCTTAGCCAAAACGGGATGAGATAGGCCGAGAAAGAGAGAAAAAAAATTTAGTCCCGAATACCGTTCATACTTGACCCGGGCAAGAAAATTACAACAAAATAGCAAAAAAATTCAAAAATTTGAAAAACCTCTTTCTGGCATTATTTTTAGAAAAAACGGGATGGGATAGGCCGAGAAAGGGAGAAAAAAATTTTAGTCCAGAATTCTATTCATACTCGACTCGGGCAAGAAAATTCCGAAAAAAATAGAATAAAAAATCAAAAAACCTCTTTCCGGCATTATTTTTAGCCAAAACGAGATGAGATAGACCGAGAAAGAGACACAAATTTTAGTACCAAATTCCGTTCATACTCGACTTGGGTAGGAAAATTTCGAAAAAAATAGAAAAAAATTTTAGTCTTGAATTCCGTACATACTTGACCCGGGCAAGAAAATTCCGAAAAAAATAGCAAAAAAATTCAAAAAACTAAAAAACCTCTTTCTAGCAATATTTTTAGCTAGAACGGGATGAGATAGGCCGAAAAAGAGAAAAAAAATTTAGTCCTGAATTCCATTCATACTCGACCCGGGAAAGAAAATTTTGGAAAAAATTGCAAAAAAATTTAAAAAATTGAAAAACTTCTTTTGCGGCAAAATTTTTAGCCACAATGGGATGAGATAGGCCAAAAAACAGAGAAAAATATTTTAGTTCTGAATTCCATTCGTACTCGACCCGGGCAAGAAAATTTCGAAAAAAATAGCAAAAAAATTCAAAAAATTAAAAAACCTCTTTCCGGCATTATTTTTTGCCAAAACGGGATGAGATAGGCTGAAAAACATAGAAAAAAAATTTAGTCCCGAATTCCGTTTATACTCGACTCGGGCAAGAAAATTCCGAAAAAAATAGCAAAAAAAACTCAAAAAACCTCTTTCCAGCATTACTTTTAGCCAAAACAGGATGAGATAGACCGAGAAAGAGAGAAAAAAATTTTAGTTCCAAATTCCGTTCATACTCGACCTGAGCAAGAAAATTTCGAAAAAAAAAAGAAAAAAATTTTAGTCTCGAATTCAATTCATACTCGACCCTGGAAGGAAAATTCCGAAAAAAATAGCAAAAAAATTCTAAAAACTAAAAAACCTCTTTCTAGCATTATTTTTACCTAAGACGGGATGAGATAGGCCAAAAAAGAGAAAAAAATTTTAGTCTCGAATTACATTCATACTCGACCCAGGAAAGAAAATTCTGGAAAAAATAGAAAAAAAATTCAAAAAAATAAAAAACCACTTTCCGGCATTATTTTTAGCCAAAACGGGATGAGATAGACCGAGAAAGAGAGAAAAAAAATTTAGTCCCAAATTCCGTTCATACTCGACCCGGTCAAGAAAATTTCAAAAAAACAAGCAAAAAAATTTTAAAAATTAAAAAACCAATTTCTTGCATTATTTTTAGCCAAAACAGGATGAGATAGGCCGAGAAAGAGGGAAAAAAATTTTAGTCCCGAATTCCGTTAATACTCGACCCGGGCAAGAAAATTCCTTAAAATATAGCAAAAATTTTCAAAAAATTAAAAAACCTCTTTCCGGCTTTATTTTTAGCCAAAACGGGATGAGATAGGCCATGAAACAGAGAAAAAAATTTTAGCCCCGGATTTCGTTCACACTCGACCTGGGGAAGAAAATTCCGAAAAAATATCAAAAAAATTCAAAAAATTAAAAAACCTCTTTCCGGCATTATTTTTAGCCAAAATGGGAGGCGATAGGCTGAGAAAGGGAAAAAAAAAATTTTGCTCCGAATTCCGTTCATATCCGACCCGGGCAAGAAAATTTCGAAGAAAATAAAAAAAAATCAAAAAATTAAAAAACTTCATTCTGGCATTATTTATCGCCAAAACGAGATGAGATAAGCCGAAAAACAGAGAAAAATATTTTAGTTCCGAATTCCGTTCGTACTCGACCCGGGCAAGAAAATTTCGAAAAAAATAGCAAAAAAATTCAAAAAATTAAAAAACCTCTTTCCGGCATTATTTTTAGCCAAAACGGGATGAGATAGGCCGAAAAACATAGAAAACAAAATTTAGTCCCGAATTCTGTTTATACTCGACTCGGGCAAGAAAATTTCGAAAAAAATAGCAAAAAAAACTCAAAAAACCTTTTTCCAGCATTACTTTTAGCCAAAACAGGATGAGATAGACCGAGAAAGAGACAAAAAAATTTTAGTTCCAAATTCCGTTCATACTTGACCTGAGCAAGAAAATTTCGAAAAAAAAAAGAAAAAAATTTTAGTCTCGAATTCAGTTCATACTCGACCCTGGAAGGAAAATTCCGAAAAAAATAGCAAAAAAATTCTAAAAACTAAAAAACCTCTTTCCAGCATTATTTTTACCTAAGACGGGATGAGATAGGCCGAAAAAGAGAAACAAAATTTT
Organism: Quercus lobata; assembly: GCF_001633185.2. Taxonomy (NCBI): domain Eukaryota; kingdom Viridiplantae; phylum Streptophyta; class Magnoliopsida; order Fagales; family Fagaceae; genus Quercus; species Quercus lobata. The sequence goes on along the minus strand of NC_044913.1, from coordinate 36,661,114 downwards.
AGTCTCGAATTACATTCATACTCGACCCAGGAAAGAAAATTCTGGAAAAAATAGCAAAAAAATTCAAAAAATTAAAAAACCACTTTCCGGCATTATTTTTAGCCAAAACGGGATGAGATAGGCCGAGAAAGAGAAAAAAAAAAATTTAGTCCCAAATTCCGTTCATACTCGACCCGGTCAAGAAAATTTCAAAAAAACAAGCAAAAAAATTTTAAAAATTAAAAAACCAATTTCCTGCATTATTTTTAGCCAAAACAGGATGAGATAGGCCAAGAAAGAGGGAAAAAAATTTTAGTCCCGAATTCCGTTAATACTCGACCCGGGCAAGAAAATTTCTTAAAATATAGCAAAAAATTTCAAAAAATTAAAAAACCTCTTTCCGGCTTTATATTTAGCCAAAACGGGATGAGGTAGGCCATGAAACAGAGAAAAAAAATTTAGCCTCGGATTCCGTTCACACTCGACCTGGGCAAGAAAATTCCGACAAAATATCAAAAAAATTCAAAAAATTAAAAAACCTCTTTCCGGCATTATTTTTAGCCAAAATGGGAGGCGATAGGCTGAGAAAGGGAAAAAAAAAAAAAAATTTACTCCCGAATTCCGTTCATACTCGACCCGGGCAAGAAAATTTCGAAGAAAATAAAAAAAAAAATCAAAAAATTAAAAAACTTCATTCTGGCATTATTTATAGCCAAAACGAGATGAGATAAGCCGAGAAAGAGAGAAAAAAATTTTAGTCCTGAATTCCGTTCATACTCGACCCGGGCAAGAAAATTCCGAAAAAAATAGCAAAAAAATTCAAAAAATTAAAAACGTTAATTCCGGCATTGTTTCTATCCAAAACGGTTTGAGAAAGATCGAGAAAGAGAGAAAAAATTTAGTCCCGAATTCCGTTCATACTTGACCCGGGCAAGAAAACTCCGAAAAAACAGAAAAAAAAAATATCAAAAAATTAAAAAAACCGCTTTCCGGCATTATTTTTAGCCAAAATGGGATGAGATAGGCCGAAAAAGAGAAAAAAAAATTTTAGTTCCAAATTCCGTTCATACTTGACCCGGGCAAGAAAATTCCAAAAAAAATAGTAAAAAAATTCAAAAAATTAAAAACGTTAATTGCAGCATTGTTTCTATCCAAAACGGTTTGGGAGAGGGGGAGAAAGAGAGAAAAAAAATTTAGACCCAAATTCCGTTCATGCTCGACCCGGGCAAGAAAACTCCGAAAAAACAAAAAAAAAATCGCAAAATTAAAAAAACCTCTTTCCGGCATTTTTTTTAGCCAACATGGGATGAGATAGGCCGAAGAAGAGAGAAAAAAATTTTAGTTCCGAATTCCGTTCATACTCGACCCGGGCAAGAAAATTCCGAAAAAAGTAGTAAAAAAATTCAAAAAATTAAAAAACCTCTTTCCGGCATTATTTTTAGCCAAAACAGGATGAGATAGGCCGAAAAAAATTTAGTCCCGAATTCCGTTCATACTCAACTCGGGCAAGAAAATTCCGAAAAAAATAGCAAAAAAATTGAACAAATTGAAAAACCTCTGGCATTATTTTTAGCAAAAACGGGATGAGATAAGCCGAGAAAGAGGGAAAAAAATTTTAGACCCGGATTCTGTTCATACTCGACTCAAGCAAGAAAATTTCAAAAAAAACACAGTCAAAAAATTCAAAAAATTAAAAAACCTCTCTCCGGCATTATTCATAGCCAAAACGGGATGAGATAGGCTAAAAAAGGGAAAAAAAAATTTAGTCCCGAATTCAGTTCACACTTGACCTGGGTAAGAAAATTCTGGAAAAAATAGCAAAAAAATTCAAAAAATTAAAAAACCTCTTTCCGGCATTATTTTTAGCCAAAATGGGAGGCGATAGGCTGAGAAAGGGAAAAAAAAAAATTTTACTCCCGAATTCCGTTCATACTCGACCCGGGCAAGAAAATTTCGAAGAAAATAAAAAAAAATCAAAAAATTAAAAAACTTCATTCTGGCATTATTTATAGCCAAAACGAGATGAGATAAGCCGAGAAAGAGAGAAAAAAATTTTAGTCCTGAATTCCGTTCATACTCGACCCGGGCAAGAAAATTCCAAAAAAAATAGCAAAAAAATTCAAAAAATTAAAAACGTTAATTCCGGCATTGTTTCTATCCAAAACGGTTTGAGAAAGATCGAGAAAGAGAGAAAAAAAATTTAGTCCCGAATTCCGTTCATACTTGACCCGGGCAAGAAAACTCCGAAAAAACAGAAAAAAAAAATATCAAAAAATTAAAAAAACCGCTTTCCGGCATTATTTTTAGCCAAAATGGGATGAGATAGGCCGAAAAAGAGAAAAAAAAATTTTAGTTCCAAATTCCGTTCATACTTGACCCGGGCAAGAAAATTCCAAAAAAAATAGTAAAAAAATTCAAAAAATTAAAAACGTTAATTGCAGCATTGTTTCTATCCAAAACGGTTTGGGAGAGGGGGAGAAAGAGAGAAAAAAAATTTAGACCCAAATTCCGTTCATGCTCGACCCGGGTAAGAAAACTCCGAAAAAAAATAAAAAAAAAATCGCAAAATTAAAAAAACCTCTTTCCGGCATTTTTTTTAGCCAACATGGGATGAGATAGGCCGAAGAAGAGAGAAAAAAATTTTAGTTCCGAATCCCGTTCATACTCGACCCGGGCAAGAAAATTCCGAAAAAAATAGTAAAAAAATTCAAAAAATTAAAAAAACCTCTTTCCGGCATTATTTTTAGCCAAAACAGGATGAGATAGGCCGAAAAAAATAGAAAAAAAATTTAGTCCCGAATTCCGTTCATACTCAACTCGGGCAAGAAAATTCCGAAAAAAATAGCAAAAAAATTGAACAAATTGAAAAACCTCTGGCATTATTTTTAGCAAAAAACGGGATGAGATAGGCCGAGAAAGAGGGAAAAAAATTTTAGACCCGGATTCTGTTCATACTCGACTCAAGCAAGAAAATTTCAAAAAAAACACAGTCAAAAAATTCAAAAAATTAAAAAACCTCTCTCCGGCATTATTCATAGCCAAAACGGGATGAGATAGGCTAAAAAAGGGAAAAAAAAATTTAGTCCCGAATTCAGTTCACACTTGACCTGGGTAAGAAAATTCTGGAAAAAATAGCAAAAAAATTCAAAAAATTAAAAAACCTCTTTCCAGCATTATTTTTAGCCAAAATGGGAGGCGATAGGCTGAGAAAGAGGAAAAAAAAATTTTTACTCCCGAATTCCGTTCATACTCGACCCGGGCAAGAAAATTTCGAAGAAAATAAAAAAAAAAATCAAAAAATTAAAAAACTTCATTCTGGCATTATTTATAGCCAAAACGAGATGAGATAAGCCGAGAAAGAGAGAAAAAAATTTTAGTCCTGAATTCCGTTCATACTCGACCCGGGCAAGAAAATTCCGAAAAAAATAGCAAAAAAATTCAAAAAATTAAAAACGTTAATTCCGGCATTGTTTCTATCCAAAACGGTTTGAGAAAGATCGAGAAAGAGAGAAAAAATTTAGTCCCGAATTCCGTTCATACTTGACCCGGGCAAGAAAACTCCGAAAAAACAGAAAAAAAAAATATCAAAAAATTAAAAAAACCGCTTTCCGGCATTATTTTTAGCCAAAATGGGATGAGATAGGCCGAAAAAGAGAAAAAAAAATTTTAGTTCCAAATTCCGTTCATACTTGACCCGGGCAAGAAAATTCCAAAAAAAATAGTAAAAAAATTCAAAAAATTAAAAACGTTAATTGCAGCATTGTTTCTATCCAAAACGGTTTGGGAGAGGGGGAGAAAGAGAGAAAAAAAATTTAGACCCAAATTCCGTTCATGCTCGACCCGGGCAAGAAAACTCCGAAAAAACAAAAAAAAAATCGCAAAATTAAAAAAACCTCTTTCCGGCATTTTTTTTAGCCAACATGGGATGAGATAGGCCGAAGAAGAGAGAAAAAAATTTTAGTTCCGAATTCCGTTCATACTCGACCCGGGCAAGAAAATTCCGAAAAAAGTAGTAAAAAAATTCAAAAAATTAAAAAACCTCTTTCCGGCATTATTTTTAGCCAAAACAGGATGAGATAGGCCGAAAAAAATTTAGTCCCGAATTCCGTTCATACTCAACTCGGGCAAGAAAATTCCGAAAAAAATAGCAAAAAAATTGAACAAATTGAAAAACCTCTGGCATTATTTTTAGCAAAAACGGGATGAGATAAGCCGAGAAAGAGGGAAAAAAATTTTAGACCCGGATTCTGTTCATACTCGACTCAAGCAAGAAAATTTCAAAAAAAACACAGTCAAAAAATTCAAAAAATTAAAAAACCTCTCTCCGGCATTATTCATAGCCAAAACGGGATGAGATAGGCTAAAAAAGGGAAAAAAAAATTTAGTCCCGAATTCAGTTCACACTTGACCTGGGTAAGAAAATTCTGGAAAAAATAGCAAAAAAATTCAAAAAATTAAAAAACCTCTTTCCGGCATTATTTTTAGCCAAAATGGGAGGAGATAGGCTGAGAAAGAGAAAAAAAAATTTTGCTCCCGAATTCTGTTCATACTCGACCCGGGCAAGAAAATTTCGAAAAAAATAGAATAAAAAATCAAAAAACCTCTTTCCTGCATTATTTTTAGCCAAAATGGGATGAGATAGGTTGAGAAAGAGAAAAAAAAAAAAATTGCTCCCGAATTCTGCTCATACTCGACACGTGCAAGAAAATTTCGAAAAAAAAAGAAAAAAAAATCAAAAAATTAGAAAACTTCATTCCGGCATTATTAATAGCCAAAACGGGATGAGATAGGCCGAGAAAGAGAGAAAAAAATTTTAGTCCCGAATACCGTTCATACTCGACCCGGGAATGAAAATTCCAACAAAATAGCAAAAAAATTCAAAAAATTGAAAAACCGCTTTCTGGCATTATCTTTAGCAAAAACAGGATGAGATAGGCCGAGAAAGAGGGAAAAAAATTTTAGACCCCGATTCCGTTCATACTCAACTCAGGCAAGAAAATTTCAAAAAAAAAAACAGTCAAAAAATTCAAAAAATTAAAAAACCTCTCTCCGGCATTATTCATAGCCAAAACGGGATGAGACTGGCTGAAAAAGGAAAAAAAAAAAATTAGTCCCGAATCCAGTTCACACTCGACCCGGGTAAGAAAATTGTAGAAAAAATAGCAAAAAAACTCAAAAAATTAAAAAACCTCTTTCCGGCATTTTTTTTTAGCCAAAATGGGAGGAGATAGGCTGAGAAAGAGAAAAAAAAATTTTGCTCCCGAATTCCGTTCATAGTCGACCCGGGCAAGAAAATTTCGAAAAAAATAGAAAAAAAAAATCAAAAAATTAAAAAACTTCATTCTGGCATTATTTATTGCCAAAACAGGATGAGATAAGCTGAGAAAGAGGAAAAAAAAAAAATTTGTCCGGAATTCCGTTCATACTCGACCCGGGCAAGAAAATTCCGAAAAAAATTGCAAAAAAGTTGAGCAAATTAAAAAACCTCTATCCGGCATTATTTTTAGCCAAAACGGGATGAGATAGGCCAAGAAAGAGAAAAAAAAAAATTTATTCCCGAATTCTGTTCCAACCCAACCCGAGCTAGAATATTCCAAAAACAAATAGCAAAAAAATTCAAAAAATTAAAAAAGTTAGTTCCGCCTTTATTTCTATCCAAAACGGGTTGAGAGAGGCCGAGAAAGAAAGAAAAATTTTAGTCCTGAATTTCGTTCATACTCCACCCGGGCAATAAAATTTCGAAAAAAATAGCAAAAAAATTTAAAAAACCTCTTTCCGGCATTATTTTTAGCCAAAACGGGATGAGATTGGCCGAGAAAGAGAGAAAAAAATTTTAGTCCAGAATCCTGTTCACACTCGATTCGAGCAAGAAAATTCCGAAAAAAATAGAATAAAAAATCAAAAAACCTCTTTCCGGCATTATTTTTTTTAGCCAAAACGGGATGAGATAGACCGAGAAAGAGACAAAAAAAATTTAGTACCAAATTCCGTTGATATTCGACCTGGGCAAGAAAATTTTGAAAAAAAATAGAAAAAAATTTTAGTCCCGAATTCCGTTCATACTCGACCCGGGCAAGAAAATTCCGAAAAAAATAGCAAAAAAATTAAAAAAATTAAAAAACCTCTTTCTAGCATTATTTTTAGCTAAAACAGGATGAGATAGGCCGAAAGAAAATTTAGTCCTGAATTCCATTCATACTCGACCCAGGAAAGAAAATTCTAGAAAAAATAGCAAAAAAATTCAAAAAATTAAAAAACCTCTTTTTGGAATTATTTCTAGCCAAAACAGGATTAGATAGGCCGAAAAAGAGAAAAAAAAAAAATTTGCCCCGAACTCCGTTCATATTAGACCCGGGCAAGAAAATTCCGAAAAAAATAGAAAAAAAAATCAGAAAATTAAAAAACCTCTTTCCGTCATTATTTTTAGCCAAAATGGGATGAGATAGGCTGAAAAAGAGAGAAAAAAAATTTAGTTCCGAATTCTGTTCATACTCGACCCGGGCAAGAAAATTCCGAAAAAAATAGCAAAAAAATTCAAAAACCTCTTTCCGGCATTATTTTTAGCCAAAACGGGATGAGATCGGCTGAAAAAGAGAGAAAAAAATTTTAGTCCAGAATTCCGTTCATACTCGACTCGGGCAAGAAAATTCCAAAAAAATAGTATAAAAACTCAGAAAACCTCTTTCTGGCATTACTTTTAGCCAAAACAAGATGAGATATACCGAGCAAGAGACAAAAAAATTTTAGTTCCAAATTCCGTTCATACTCGACCTGGGCAATAAAATTTCGAAAAAAAAGGAAAAAAATTTTAGTCTTGAATTCCATTCATACTCGACCCGGGAAGGAAAATTCCGAAAAAAATAGCAAAAAAATTCTAAAAATTAAAAATCCTCTTTCCAGCATTACTTTTACCTAAAACGGGATGAGATAGGCCGAAAAAGAGAAAAAAAATTTAGTCTGGAATTCCATTCATACTCGACCGAGGAAAGAAAATTCTGGAAAAAATAGAAAAAAATTTTAAAAAATTAAAAAACCACTTTCCGGCATTATTTTTAGCCAAAACGGGATGAAATAGGCCGAGAAAGAGAGAAAAAAAATTTAGTCCCAAATTCCGTTCATACTCGACCCGGTCAAGAAAATTCCGAAAAAACAAGCAAAAAAATTTTAAAAATTCAAAAACCACTTGCCTGTATTATTTTTAGCCAAAACAGGATGAGATAGGCAGAGAAAGAGGGAAACAAATTTTTGTCCTGAATTTCGTTCATACTCGACACGGGCAAGAAAATTCCGACAAAATAGCAAAAAAATTCAAAAAATTGAAAAACCTCTTTCTGTCATTATTTTTAGCAAAAAGGGGATGAGAGAGGCCGTGAAAGAGAAAAAAAAAATTAGTCCCGAATTCTGTTCACACTCGACCCGGGTAAGAAAATTCTGGATAAAATAGCAAAAAAATTCAAAAAATTAAAAAATCTCTTTCCAGCATTATTTTTAGCCAAAATTGGATGAGATAGGCTGAGAAAGAGAAAAAAAAAATTTAGTCCCGAATTCCGTTCACACTCGAGCCGGGTAAGAAAATTCTGGAAAAAATAGCAAAAAGATTCAAAAAATTAAAAAACCTCTTTCCGGCATTATTTTTAGCCAAAATGGGATGAGATAGGCTGAGAAAGAGAAAAAAAATTTTGCTCCCGAATTCCGTTCATACTCGACCCGGGCAAGAAAATTTCAAAAAAAACATAAAAAGAAAATCAAAAAATTAAAAAACTTCATTCCGGCATTATTTATAGCCAAAACGGGATGAGATAGGCCAAGAAAGAGAGAAAAAAAATTTTAGTCCCGAATTCCGTTCATACTCGACCCGGGCAAGAAAATTCCGAAAAAAATAGCAAAAAAATTCAAAAAATTAAAAACTTTAATTTTGGCATTGTTTCTATCCAAAACGGTTTGAGAGAGGTTGAGAAGGAGAGAGAAAAAAATTTAGTCCCGAATTCGGTTCATACTCGACCCGGGCAAGAAAACTCCGAAAAAACAGAAAACAAATATCTCAAAATTAAAAAAAACCTCTTTCCGGCATTATTTTTAGCCAAAATGGGATGAGATAGGCCGAAAAAGAGAGAAAAAAATTTTAGTTCCGAATTCCGTTCATACTTGACCCGGGCAAGAAAATTCTGAAAAAAATAGCAAAAAAATTCAAAAAATTAAAAACGTTAATTCCGGCATTGTTTCTATCCAAAACGATTTGGGAGAGGCCAAGAAAGAGAGAAAAAAAATTTAGACCCGAATTCCGTTCATGCTCGACCCGGGCAAGAAAACTCCGGAAAAACAGAAAAAAAAAATCACAAAATTAAAAAAACCTCTTTCCGGCATTATTTTTAGCCAAAATGGGATGAGATAGGCCAAAAAAAATAGAAAAAAAATTTAGTCCCGAATTCCGTTTATACTCGACTCGGGTAAGAAAATTCCGAAAAAAATAGCAAAAAAATTAAACAAATTAAAAAACCCCTATCCGGAATTATTTTTAGCGAAAAAAATTATTCCCGAATTCTGTTCCTACCCAACCCGTGCAAAAATATTCCAAAAAAAATAGCAAAAAAATTCAAAAAATTAAAAAAGTTAATTCCGGCTTTATTTCTACCCAAAATGGGTTTAGAGAGGCTGAGAAAGAGAAAAAAAAATTTTAATCCCGAATTTCGTTCATACTTGACCCGGGAAAGAAAATTCCAACAAAATAGCAAAAAAATTCAAAAAACTGAAAAACCTCTTTCTGGCATTATTTTTAGCAAAAACGGGATGAGATAGGCTGAGAAAGAGGGAAAAAAATTTTCGACCCGGATTCCGTTCATACTCGACTTAGGCAAGAAAATTTCAAAAAAAAAAAACAGTCAAAAAATTCAAAAAATTAAAAAACCTCTCTCCGGCATTATTCATAGCCAAAACGGGATGAGATAGGTTGAAAAAGGGAAAAAAAAAAAAATTTAGTCCCGAATTCAGTTCATACTCGACCCGGGTAAGAAAATTCTAGAAAAAATTGCAAAAAAATTCAAAAAATTAAAAAACCTCTTTCCGGCATTATTTTTAGCCAAAATGGAAGGAGATAGGTTGAGAAAGAGAAAAAAAAATTTTCCACCCGAATTCTGTACATACTCGACCCGGGCAAGAAAATTTCGAAAAAAACAGAATAAAAAAATCAAAAAACCTCTTTCCTACATTATTTTTAGCCAAAATGGGATGAGATAGTTTGAGAAAGAGAAAAAAAAAAAAATTGCTCCCGAGTTCTGTTCATACTCGACACGGGCAAGAAAATTTCGAAAAAGCAGAAAAAAAAATCAAAAAATTAGAAAACTTCATTAGTCATTATTAATAGCCAAAACGGGATGACATAGGCCGAGAAAGAGAGAAAAAAATTTTAGTCCCGAATACTGTTCATACTCGACCCGGGAAAGAAAATTTCAACAAAATAGCAAAAAAATTGAAAAAATTGAAAAACCTCTTTCTGGCATTATTTTTAGCAAAAACGGGATGAGATAGGCCGAGAAAGAGAAAAAAAAAAATTATTCCCCTATTCTGTTCCTACCCAACCCGAGTTAGAATATTCCAAAAAAAATAGCAAAAAAATTCAAAAAATTAAAAAAGTTAATTCCGGCTTTATTTCTATCCAAAACGAGTTGAGAGAGGCCGAGAAAGAGAGAAAAATTTTAGTCCCAAATTTCGTTCAAACTCCACCCGGGCAATAAAATTTCAAAAAAATAGCTAAAAAATTTAAAAAACAAAAAAACCTCTTTCCAGCATTATTTTTAGCCAAAACGGGATGAGATTGGCCGAGAAAGAGAGAAAAAAATTTTAGTCCAGAATTCTGTTCACACTCAACTCGGGCAAGAAAATTCCGAAAAAAATAGAATAAAAAATCAAAAAACCTCTTTCCGGCATTATTTTTAACCAAAACGGGATGAGATAGACCGAGAAAGAGAAAAAAAAAATTTAGTACCAAATTCCGTTTATATTCGACCTGGGCAAGAAAATTTCGAAAAAAATAGAAAAAAATTTTAGTCCCTAATTCCGTTCATACTCGACCCGGGCAAGAAAATTCCCAAAAAAATAGCAAAAAAATTCAAAAAACTAAAAAACCTCTTTCTAGCATTATTTTTAGCTAAAACGAGATGAGATAGGCCGAAAAAGAGAAAAAAAAATTAGTCCTGAATTCCATTCATACTCGACCTAGGAAAGAAAATTCTAGAAAAAATAGCAAAAAAATTCAAAAAATTAAAAAACCTCTTTTCGAAATTATTTTTAGCCAAAACAGGATTAGATAAGCCGAGAAAGAGAAAAAAAAATTTTGTCCCGAATTCCGTTCATATTAGACCCGAGCAAGAAAATTCCGAAAAAAATAGAAAAAAAAATCAAAAAATTAAAAAACCTCTTTCCGTCATTATTTTTAGCCAAAATGGGATGAGATAGGCCAAAAAAGAGAAAAAAAAATTTAGTTCCGAATTCTGTTCATACTCGACCTGGGCAAGAAAATTCCGAAAAAAATAGCAAAAAAATTCAAAAAATTTAAAAACCTCTTTATTTCATTATTTCTAGCAAAAACGGGATGCGATAGGCCGAGAAAGAGGGAAAAAAATTTTAGTCCCGAATTTCGTTCAGAATCGACCCGGGAAAGAAAATTCCAACAAAATAGCAAAAAAATTCAAAAAATTGAAAAACCTCTTTCTGGCATTATTTTTAGCAAAAACGGGATGAGATAGGCCGAGAAAGAGAAAAAAAAATTTTAGTCCCGAATACTGTTCATACACGACCCGAGAAAGAAAATTCCAACAAAATAGCAAAAAAATTGAAAAAATTGAAAAACCTCTTTCTGGCATTATTTTTAGAAAAAACGGGATGAGATAGGCCGAGAAAGAGGGAAAAAAATTTTAGACCCGGATTCCGTTCATACTCAACTGAGGCATGAAAATTTCAAAAAAAAAACAGTCAAAAAATTCAAAAAATTAAAAAACCTCTCTCCGGCATTATTCATAGCCAAAACGGGATGAGATAGGTTGAAAAAGGGAAAAAAAAAAATTTAGTCCCGAATTCAGTTCACACTCGACCCGGGTATGAAAATTCTGGAAAAAATAGCAAAAAAATTCAAAAAATTAAAAAACCTCTTTCCGGCATTATTTTTAGCCAAAATGGGAGGAGGTAGACTGAGAAAGAGAAAAAAAAATTTTGGTCCTGAATTCCGTTCATACTCGACCCGGACAAGAAAATTTCGAAAAAAATAGAAAAAAATTTTAGTCCTGAATTTCGTTCATACTCGACCTGTGCAAGAAAATTCCGAAAAAAATAGCAAAAAAATTCAAAAAACTAAAAAACCTCTTTCTAGCTTTATTTTTAGCTAAAACGGGATGAGATAGGCCGAAAAAGAGAAAAAAAAATTTGTCCCGAATTCCATTCATACTCGACCCGGGAAAGAAAATTCAGGAAAAAATAGCAAAAAAATTTAAAAAATTAAAAAACCTCTTTTGCGGCATTATTTTTAGCCAAAATGGGATGAGATAGGCCAAAAAAGAGAGAAAAAAATTTTAGTTCCGAATTCCGTTCATACTCGACCTGGGCAAGAAAATTCCGAAAAAAATAGCAAAAAAATTGAAAAAATTAAAAAACCTTTTTCCGACATTATTTTTAGCCAAAACAGGATGAGATAGGTCAAAAAAAATAGAAAAAAATTTTAGTCCTGAATTCTGTTCACACTCGACCCAGGTAAGAAAATTCTGGATAAAATAGCAAAAAAATTCAAAAACTTAAAAAACCTCTTTCTGGCAATATTTTTAGCCAAAACAGGATGAGATAGGTAAAAAAAAATAGAAAAAAAATTTAGTCTCGAATTCTGTTCACACTCGACCTGGGTAAGAAAATTCTGGATAAAATAGCAAAAAAATTCAAAAAATTAAAAAACCTCTTTCCGGCATTATTTTTAGCCAAAATGGGATGAGATAGGCTGAGAAAGAGAAAAAAAAAAAATAGTCCCGAATTCCGTTCACACTCGACCCAGGTAAGAAAATTCTGGATAAAATAGCAAAAAAATTCAAAAACTTAAAAAACCTCTTTCTGGCAATATTTTTAGCCAAAACAGGATGAGATAGGTAAAAAAAAATAGAAAAAAAATTTAGTCTCGAATTCTGTTCACACTCGACCTGGGTAAGAAAATTATGGATAAAATAGCAAAAAAATTCAAAAAATTAAAAAACCTCTTTCCGGCATTATTTTTAGCCAAAATGGGATGAGATAGGCTGAGAAAGAGAAAAAAAAAAAAATAGTCCCGAATTCCGTTCACACTCGAGCCGAGTAAGAAAATTCTGGAAAAAATAGCAAAAAGATTCAAAAAATTAAAAAACCTCTTTCCGGCATTATTTTAGCCAAAATTGGATGAGATAGGCTGAGAAAGAGAAAAAAAATTTTGCTCCCGAATTCCGTTCATACTTGACCCGGGCAAGAAAATTTCGAAAAAAACAGAAAAAAAATCAAAAAATTAAAAAACTTCATTCCAGCATTATTTATAGCCAAAACGGGATGAGATAGGCCGAGAAAGAGAGAAAAAAATTTTAGTCCCGAATTCCGTTCATACTCGACCCGGGCAAGAAAATTCCGAAAAAAATAGCAAAAAAATTCAAAAAATTAAAAACGTTAATTCCGGCATTGTTTCTATCCAAAACGGTTGGAGAGAGGTCGAGAAAGAGAGAAAAAAAATTTAGTCCCGAATTTCGTACATACTCGACTCGGGCAAGAAAACCCCGAAAAAACAGAAAAAAAAAATCACAAAATTAAAAAAACCTCTTTCCGGCATTATTTTTAGCCAAAATGGGATGAGTTTGGCCGAAAAAGAGAGAACGAAATTTTAGTTCCGAATTCCGTTCATACTTGACCTGGGCAAGAAAATTCCGAAAAAGATAGCGAAAAAATTCAAAAAATTAAAAACGTTAATTCCGGCATTGTTTCTATCCAAAACGGTTTGGGAGAGGCCGAGAAAGAGAGAAAAAAAAATTTAGACCCGAATTCCGTTCATGCTCGACCCGGGCAAGAAAACTCCGAAAAAAACAGAAAAAAAAAATCACAAAATTAAAAAAACCTCTTTCTGGCATTACTTTTTGCCAAAATGGGATGAGATGGGCCGAAAAAGAGAGAAAATAGTTTTAATTCCGAATTCTGTTCATACTCGACCTGGGCAAGAAAATTTCGAAAAAAATAGCAAAACAACTCAAAAAATTAAAAAACCTCTTTCCGACATTATATTTAGCCAAAACAGGATGAGATAGGCCGAAAAAAATAGAAAAAAAAATTAGTCCCGAATTCCATTCATACTCGGCTCGGGCAAGATAATTCCGAAAAAAATAGCAAAAAAATTGAACAAATTTATTCCCGAATTCTGTTCCTACCCAACCCGAGCTAGAATATTCCAAAACAAATAGCAAAAAAATTCAAAAAATTAAAAAAGTTAATTCCGGCTTTATTTCTATCCAAAACGGGTTGAGAAAGGCCTAGAAAGAGAGAAAAAAAATTTAGTCCTGAATTTCTTTCATACTCGATCCGGGAAATAAAATATCGAAAAAATTAGCAAAAAAATTCAAAAAATTAAAAAACCTCTTTCCGGCATTATTTTTTGCAAAAACGGGATGAGATAGGCCAAGAAAGAGAAAAAAAAATTTTAGTCCCGAATTCCATTCGTACTCCACCCGGGCAAAACAATTCAGAAAAAAAATAGCAAAACAATTCAACAAACTAAAAAACCTCTTTCCGGCATTATTTTTAGCCAAAACGGGATGAGATAGGTCGAGAAGGAGAAAAAAAAAAATTAGTCCCGAATTCTGTTTCTGCCCAACCCGACCAAGAAAATTTCAAAAAAAAAATCAAAAAAATTCAAAAAATTGAAAAAGTTAATTCCGGCTTTATTTCTATCCAAGACGGGTTGAGAGAGGCCGAGAAAGAGCGAAAAAAATTTTCGTCCCGTATTCCGTTCATACTCAAACCGGGGAAGAAAATTCCGAAAAAAATAGCAAAAAAATTCAAAAAACTAAAAAACCTCTTTCCAGCATTATTTTTAGATAAAACGGGATGACAAAGGCCGAAAAAGAGGAAAAAATTTTAATCCTGAATTCCATTCATACTCGATCGGGAAAGAAAACTCTGGAAAAAAATAGCAAAAAATTCAAAAAATTAAAAAACCACTTTCCGGCATTATTTTTAGCCAAAACGGGATGAGATAGGCCGAAAAAGAGAAAAAAAAAATTTAGTCCAGAATTCTGTTCATACTCAACTCGGGCAAGAAAATTCCAAAAAAAAATAGAATAAAAAATCAAAAAACCTCTTTCCAGCACTATTTTTAGCCAAAACGGGATGAGATAGACCGAGAAAGAGACAAAAAAATTTTCGTACCAAATTCCGTTCATACCTCGACCTGGGCAAGAAAATTTCGAAGAAAATAGAAAAAAATTTTAGTCCCTAATTCCGTTCATACTTGACCCGGGCATTAAAATTCTGAAAAAAATAGCAAAAAACTAAAAAACCTCTTTCCGACATTATTTTTAGACAAAACAGGATGAGATAGTCCGAGAAAGAGAGAAAAATTTTAGTCCCGAATTCCGTTCATACTCGACACGGGTAAGAAAATTCCGAAAATAATAGAAAAAAAATCAAGAAATTAAAAAACTTCTTTCCGAAATTATTTATAGCCAAAACGGGATGAGATAGGCCTAGAAAGAGAAAAAAAAATTTTAATCCAGAATTCCTTTCACACTCTACCCGGGACAAAAAATTCCGAAAAAAATATTAAAAAAATTCAAAAAATTATAAAAGTTAATTCCGGCATTGTTTCTATCCAAAACGGTTTGAGAGAGGCCGAGAAAGAGAGAAAAAAATTTTAGTCCCCAATTCCGTTCATACTCAACCCGAGCATGAAAATTCCGAAAAAAAATAGCAGAAAAATTCAAAAAATTAAAAAAACCTCTTTCCGGCATTACTTTTAGTCAAAACGGGATGAGATTGGCCAAGAAAGAGAAAAAAAAAAAATTTAGTCCCGAATTCCGTTCATACTAGACACGGGCAAAAAATTCCAAAAAAAATAGCAAAAAAATTCAAAAAATTAAAAATCTACTTTCCGGCATTATTTTTAGCCAAAACGGGATGAGATAGGCCAAGAAAGAGAAAAAAAAAAAAAATTTAATCCCGAATTCTGTTCCTACCCAACCCGAGCAAGAAAATTCCAAAAAAAATAGAAAAAAAATTAAAAAATTAAAAAAAGTTAATTCCGGCTTTATTTATATCCAAAATGGGTTTAGAGAGGCCGAGGAAGAGAGAAAAAAAATTTAGTGCCAAATTTCGTTCATAGTCGACCCGGGCAAGAAAATTTCGAAAAAAATAGCGAAAAAATTCAACAAATTATAAAACCTCATTCCGGCATTATTTTTAGCCAATACGGGATGAGATAGGCTGAGAAAAAGAGAAAAAAAAATTTTACTCCCGAATTTTGTTCCTACCAAACCCGAGCTAGAAAATTCCAAAAAAAAAAAAGCAAAAAACTTCAAAAAATCAAAAATGTTGATTCCAGCATTGTTTCTATCCAAAATGGTTTGAGAGAGGATGAGAAAGAGAGAAAAAAATTCTAGTGCCGAATTCCATTCATACTTCACCCGGGCAAAACAATTCAGAAAAAAATAGCAAAACAATTCAACAAACTAAAAAACCTCTTTCCGGCATTATTCTTAGCCGAAAGGGGATAAGATAGGTCGAGAAGGAGAAAAAAAAAATTTAGTCCCGAATTCTGTTTCTGCCTAACCCGAGCTAGAAAATTTAAAAAAAAAAAAGCAAAAAAATTCAAAAAATTAAAAAAGTTAATTCCGGCTTTATTTCTATCCAAAACGGGTTGAGAGAGGCTGAGAAAGAGCGAAAAAAATTTTAGTCCCATATTCCGTTCATAGTCAACCTGGGCAAGAAAATTCCGAAAAAAATAGCAAAAAAATTCAAAAAACTAAAAAACCTCTTTCCAGCATTATTTTTAGCTAAAACGGGATGAGATAGGCCGAAAAAGTGGAAAAAATTTTAGTCCTGAATTCGATTCATATTCGACCCGGGAAAGAAAATTCTGGAAAAAATAGCAAAAAATTCAAAAAACTAAAAAACCACTTTTCGGCATTATTTTTAGCCAAAACGGGATGAGATAGGCCGAAAAAGAGAAAAAAAAAATTTAGTCCAGAATTCTGTTCATACTCGACTCGGGCAAGAAAATTCCAAAAAAAATAGAATAAAAAATCAAAAAACCTCTTTCCAGCATTATTTTTTGCCAAAACGGGATGAGATAGACCGAGAAAGAGACAAAAAAATTTTAGTACCAAATTCCGATCATACTTGATTTGGGCAAGAAAATTTCGACAAAAATAGAAAAAAAAATTTAGTCCCGAATTCCGTTCATACTCGACCCGGGCAAGAAAATTTCGAAAAAAATAGTAAAAAAATTCAAAAAACTAAAAAAGCTCTTTCTAGCTTTATTTTTAGCTAAAACTGGATGAGATACGCCGAAAAAGAGAAATAAAATTTAGTCCTGAATTCGATTCATACTCGTCCAGGGAAAGAAAATTCTGGAAAAAATAGCAAAAAAAATTCAAAAAATTAAAAAACCACTTTCTGACATTATTTTTAGCCAAACGGGATGAGATAGGCCAAGAAAGAGAGAAAAAAATTTTAGTCCCGAATTCCGTTCATACTCGACCCGAGCATGAAAATTCCGAAAAAAATAGCAGAAAAATTCAAAAAATTAAAAAACCTCTTTCCGGCATTACTTTTAGTCAAAACGGATGAGATAGGCCAAGAAAGAGAAAAAAAAAAAAAAACTTTAATCCAGAATTCTGTTCCTACCCAACCCGATCTAGAAAATTCCAAAAAAAATATATAAAAAAATAGCAAAAAAATTCAAAAAATTTAAAAAGTTAATTCCGGCATTGTTGATTCCAGCATTGTTTCTATTAAAAACGGTTTGAGAGAGACCAAGAAAGAGAGAAAAAAATTCTAGTGCCAAATTCCGTTCATACTCGGTACGGGCAAGAAAATTCCGAAAAAATTAGCAAAAAAATTCAAAAAATTAAAAAACCTCTTTCCGGCATTATTTTTTACCAAAACAGGATGAGATAGGCTGAGAAAGAGAAAAAAAAAATTTAGTCCCGAATTTCATTTGTACTCCACCCGGGCAAAACAATTCAGAAAAAAATAGCAAAACAATTCAACAAACTAAAAAACCTCTTTCCGGCATTATTTATAGCAGAAACGGGATGAGATAGGTCGAGAAGGAGAAAAAAAAAAATTTAGTCCCGAATTCTGTTTCTGCCCAACCCGAGCTAGAAAATTTCAAAAAAAAAAAAATCATAAAAATTAAAAAAGTTAATTCCGGCTTTATTTCTATCCAAAACGGGTTTAGAGAGGCCGAGAAAGAGTGAAAAAAATTTTAGTCCTGTATTCCGTTCATACTCAACCCGGGGAAGAAAATTCTGAAAAAAATAGCAAAAAAATTCAAAAAACTAAAAAACCTCTTTCCAGCATTATTTTTAGCTAAAATGGGATGACAAAGGCCGAAAAAGGGGAAAAAATTTTAGTCCTGAATTCCATTCATACTCGACCCGGGAAAGAAAATTCTGGAAAAAATAGCAAAAAATTCAACAAATTAAAAAACCACTTTCCGGCAGTATTTTTAGCCAAAACGGGATGAGATAGGTTGAAAAAGAGAAAAAAAAAATTTAGTCCAGAATTCTGTTCATACTCAACTCGGGCAAGAAAATTCCAAAAAAAATAGAATAAAAAATTAAAAAACCTCTTTCCAGCATTATTTTAAGCCAAAACGGGATGAGATAGACTGAGAAAGAGACAAAAAAATTTTAGTACCAAATTCCGTTCATACTCGACCTGGGCAAGAAAATTTCGAAGAAAATAGAAAAAAATTTTAGTCCCGAATTCCGTTCATACTTGACCCGGGCATTAAAATTCTGAAAAAAATAGCAAAAAACTAAAAAACCTCTTTCTGGCATTATTTTTAACCAAAACAGGATGAGATAGTCTGAGAAAGAGAAAAATATTTTAGTCCCGAATTTCGTTCATACTCGACCCGGGTAAGAAAATTCCGAAAATAATAGAAAAAAAAATCAAGAAATTAAAAAACTTCTTTCCGAAATTATTTATAGCCAAAACGAGATGAGATAGGCCTAGAAAGAGAAAAAAAAAAAATTTAATCCCGAATTCCTTTCACACTCTACCCGGGACAAAAAATTCCGAAAAAAATATTAAAAAAATTCAAAAAATTTGAAAAGTTAATTCCGGCATTGTTTCTATCCAAAACGGTTTGAGTGAGGCTGAGAACGAGAGAAAAAAAATTTAGTCCCCAATTCCGTTCATACTCAACCCGAGCATGAGAATTCTGAAAAAAAAATAGCAAAAAAATTCAAAAACCTCTTTCCGGCATTACTTTTAGTCAAAACGGGACGAGATTGGCCAAGAAAGAGAAAAAAAAAATTTAGTCCCAAATTCCGTTCATACTAGACCCGGGCAAAAAATTCCAAAAAAAATAGCAAAAAAATTCAAAAAATTATAAATCCGCTTTCCGACATTATTTTTAGCCAAAACGGGATGAGATAGGCCAAGAAAGAGAAAAAAGAAATTTTAATCCCGAATTCTGTTCCTACCCAACCCAAGAAAGAAAATTCCAAAAAAATATATATATATATAAAAAAATTAAAAAAGGTTAATTCCGGCTTTATTTCTATCCAAAATGGGTTGAGAGAGGCCGAGAAAGAGAGAAAAAAAATTTAGTGCCGAATTTCGTTCATACTCGACCCGTCCAAGAAAATTTCGAAAAAAATAGCAAAAAAATTCAACAAATTATAAAACCTCATTCCGGCATTATTTTTAGCCAATACGGGATGAGACAGGCTAAGAAAGAGAGAAAAAAAATTTTACTACCGAATTTTGTTCCTACCAAACCCGAGCTAGAAAATTCCAAAAAAAGAATAGCAAAACACTTCAAAAAATCAAAAATGTTGATTCCAGCATTGTTTCTATCCAAAACGGTTTGAGAGAGGCTGAGAAAGAGAAAAAAAAATTCTAGTGCCGAATTCCGTTCATACTCGGTTCGGGCAAGAAAATTCCGAAAAAAATAGCAAAAAAATTCAAAAAATTAAAAAACCTCTTTCCGGCATTATTTTTTGCAAAAACGGGATGAGATAGGCCAAGAAAGAGAAAAAAAAATTTTAGTCCCGAATTCCATTCGTACTCCAGCCGGGCAAAACAATTCAGAAAAAAAATAGCAAAACAATTCAACAAACTAAAAAACCTCTTTCCGGCATTATTTTTAGCCAAAACGGGATGAGATAGGTCGAGAAGGAGAAAAAAAAAATTAGTCCCGAATTCTGTTTCTGCCCAACCCGACCAAGAAAATTTCAAAAAAAAAAATCAAAAAAATTCAAAAAATTGAAAAAGTTAATTCCGGCTTTATTTCTATCCAAGACGGGTTGAGAGAGGCCGAGAAAGAGCGAAAAAAATTTTCGTCCCGTATTCCGTTCATACTCAAACCGGGGAAGAAAATTCCGAAAAAAATAGCAAAAAAATTCAAAAAACTAAAAAACCTCTTTCCAGCATTATTTTTAGATAAAACGGGATGACAAAGGCCGAAAAAGAGGAAAAAATTTTAATCCTGAATTCCATTCATACTCGATCGGGAAAGAAAATTCTGGAAAAAAATAGCAAAAAATTCAATAAATTAAAAAACCACTTTCCGGCATTATTTTTAGCCAAAACGGGATGAGATAGGCCGAAAAAGAGAAAAAAAAAATTTAGTCCAGAATTCTGTTCATACTCAACTCGGGCAAGAAAATTCCAAAAAAAATAGAATAAAAAATCAAAAAACCTCTTTCCAGCACTATTTTTAGCCAAAACGGGATGAGATAGACCGAGAAAGAGACAAAAAAATTTTCGTACCAAATTCCGTTCATACCTCGACCTGGGCAAGAAAATTTCGAAGAAAATAGAAAAAAATTTTAGTCCCTAATTCCGTTCATACTTGACCCGGGCATTAAAATTCTGAAAAAAATAGCAAAAAACTAAAAAACCTCTTTCCGACATTATTTTTAGACAAAACAGGATGAGATAGTCCGAGAAAGAGAGAAAAATTTTAGTCCCGAATTCCGTTCATACTCGACACGGGTAAGAAAATTCCGAAAATAATAGAAAAAAAATCAAGAAATTAAAAAACTTCTTTCCGAAATTA
Organism: Quercus lobata; assembly: GCF_001633185.2. NCBI lineage: Eukaryota > Viridiplantae > Streptophyta > Magnoliopsida > Fagales > Fagaceae > Quercus > Quercus lobata. Next base: position 36,640,860 of record NC_044913.1, on the reverse strand, counting down.
TTTATAGCCAAAACGGGATGAGATAGGCCTAGAAAGAGAAAAAAAAAATTTAATCCAGAATTCCTTTCACACTCTACCCGGGACAAAAAATTCCAAAAAAAATATTAAAAAAATTCAAAAAATTATAAAAGTTAATTCCGGCATTGTTTCTATCCAAAACGGTTTGAGAGAGGCCGAGAAAGAGAGAAAAAAATTTTAGTCCCCAATTCCGTTCATACTCAACCCGAGCATGAAAATTCCGAAAAAAAATAGCAAAAAAATTCAAAAAATTAAAAAAACCTCTTTCCGGCATTACTTTTAGTCAAAACGGGATGAGATTGGCCAAGAAAGAGAAAAAAAAAATTTAGTCCCGAATTCCGTTCATACTAGACACGGGCAAAAAATTCCAAAAAAAATAGCAAAAAAATTCAAAAAATTATAAATCTACTTTCCGGCATTATTTTTAGCCAAAACGGGAAGAGATAGGCCAAGAAAGAGAAAAAAAAAAAAATTTAATCCCGAATTCTGTTCCTACCCAACCCGAGCAAGAAAATTCCAAAAAAAATAGAAAAAAAATTAAAAAAAGTTAATTCCGGCTTTATTTCTATCCAAAATGGGTTTAGAGAGGCCGAGGAAGAGAGAAAAAAAATTTAGTGCCGAATTTCGTTCATAGTCGACCCGGGCAAGAAAATTTCGAAAAAAATAGCGAAAAAATTCAACAAATTATAAAACCTCATTCCGGCATTATTTTTAGCCAATACGGGATGAGATAGGCTGAGAAAAAGAGAAAAAAAAAATTTTACTCCCGAATTTTGTTCCTACCAAACCCGAGCTAGAAAATTCCAAAAAAAAAGAGCAAAAAACTTCAAAAAATCAAAAATGTTGATTCCAGCATTGTTCTATCCAAAATGGTTTGAGAGAGGATGAGAAAGAGAGAAAAAAATTCTAGTGCCGAATTCCATTCATACTTCACCCGGGCAAAACAATTCAGAAAAAAATAGCAAAACAATTCAACAAACTAAAAAACCTCTTTCCGGCATTATTCTTAGCCGAAAGGGGATAAGATAGGTCGAGAAGGAGAAAAAAAAAAATTTAGTCCCGAATTCTGTTTCTGCCCAACCCGAGCTAGAAAATTTAAAAAAAAAAAGCAAAAAAATTCAAAAAATTAAAAAAGTTAATTCCGGCTTTATTTCTATCCAAAACGGGTTGAGAGAGGCTGAGAAAGAGCGAAAAAATTTTTAGTCCCATATTCCGTTCATAGTCAACCTGGGCAAGAAAATTCCGAAAAAAATAGCAAAAAAATTCAAAAAACTAAAAAACCTCTTTCCAGCATTATTTTTAGCTAAAACGGGATGAGATAGGCCGAAAAAGTGGAAAAAATTTTAGTCCTGAATTCGATTCATATTCGACCCGGGAAAGAAAATTCTGGAAAAAATAGCAAAAAATTCAAAAAACTAAAAAACCACTTTTCGGCATTATTTTTAGCCAAAACGGGATGAGATAGGCCGAAAAAGAGAAAAAAAAAATTTAGTCCAGAATTCTGTTCATACTCGACTCGGGCAAGAAAATTCCAAAAAAAATAGAATAAAAAATCAAAAAACCTCTTTCCAGCATTATTTTTTGCCAAAACGGGATGAGATAGACCGAGAAAGAGACAAAAAAATTTTAGTACCAAATTCCGATCATACTTGACCTGGGCAAGAAAATTTCGACAAAAATAGAAAAAAAATTTTAGTCCCGAATTCCGTTCATACTCGACCCGGGCAAGAAAATTTCGAAAAAAATAGTAAAAAAATTCAAAAAACTAAAAAAGCTCTTTCTAGCTTTATTTTTAGCTAAAACTGGATGAGATACGCCGAAAAAGAGAAAAAAAATTTAGTCCTGAATTCGATTCATACTCGACCAGGGAAAGAAAATTCTGGAAAAAATAGCAAAAAAAATTCAAAAAATTAAAAAACCTCTTTCTGACATTATTTTTAGCCAAACGGGATGAGATAGGCCAAGAAAGAGAGAAAAAAAATTTAGTCCCGAATTCAGTTCATACTCGACCCGGTCAAGAAAATTCAGAAAAAAATAGCAATAAAATTCAAAAAATTTAAAAACCTCTTTCCGGCATTATTTTTAGCGAAAATGGGATGAGCTAGGCCGAGAAAGAGAAAAAAAAATTATAGTTCCGAATTCTGTTCATACTCGATCCGGGTAAGAAAATTCCGAAAAAAATAGAAAAAAAAATGTTAAAATTAAAAAATTTCTTTCTGGCATTATTTATAGCCAAAATGGGATGAGATAGACCGAGAAAGAGAAAAAAAAAATTTAGTCCCGAATTCTATCCATGCTCGACCTGGGCAAGAAAGTCCCAAAAAAATAGAAATAAAAATTAAAAAATTAAAAAACCTCTTTTCAACATTTTTTTTAGCCCAAACGGGATGAGATAGGCTGAGAAAGGGAGAAAAAAATTTTATTCCCGAATTCCGGTCATACTCGACCCAGGCAAGAAAATTCAGAAAAAAATAGCAATAAAATTCAAAAAATTTAAAAACCTCTTTCCGGCATTATTTTTAGCCAAAACGGGATGAGATAGGCCAGGAAAGAGAGAAAAAGCTATTAGTCCCGAAATCCGTTCATACTCGACCAATAAAATTCTGAAAAAAATAGAATAAAAAGTCAAAAAATTAAAAAACCTCTTTCCATCATTACTTTTATCCAAAACGGGATAAGATAGGCCGAGAAAGACAGGAAAAAAAAAATTTAGTCCCGAATTCCGTCCATACTCGACCTGGCCAAGAAAATTCCGAAAAAAATTAAAATAGAAATCAAAAAATTGAAAAACCTCTTTCCGGCATTATTTTTAGCCAAAACGGGATGAGATAGGCCGAGAAAGAGAAAAAAAAAAAATTTGTCCCGAATTCCGTTCATACTCGACGCGAGCAACAAAATTCCGAAAAAAATAGCAAAAAAATTCAAAAAATTAAAAAACCACTTTCCAGCATTATTTTTAGCGAAAATGGGATGAGCTAGGCCGAGAAAGAGAGAAACAAATTATAGTTCCGAATTCCGTTCATACTCGATCCGGGTAAGAAAATTTCGAAAATAATAGAAAAAAAATGTAAAAATTAAAAAATTTCTTTCTGGCATTATTTATAGCCAAAATGGGATGAGATTGGCCGAGAAAGAGAAAAAAAAAAAATTTAATCCCGAATTTCGTTCATATTTGACCCGGGCAAGAAAATTTGGAAAAAAATAGCAAAAGATTCAAAAAATTAAAAAAGTTAATTCCGGCATTGTTTCTATCCAAAACGGTTTGAGAAAGGCCGAGAAAGAGGAAAAAAAATTTTAGTCCAGAATTCCGTTCAAACTCGACCCGGGCGAGAAAATTCCAAAAAAATAGAATAAAAAATCAAAAAATTAAAAAACCTATTTCCAGCATTATTTTTAGCCAAACCGGGAGGTGATAGGTCGAGAAAGAGAGAAAAAGATTTAATCCCGAATTCCGTTCATACTTGACCTGGGCAAGAAAATTTCGAAGAAAATAGAAAAAAATTTTGGTCTCGAATTCCGTTCATACTCGACCCGGGCATTAAAATTCCAAAAAAAATAGCAAAAAACTAAAAAACCTCTTTCCGGCATTATTTTTAGCCAAGACAGGATGAGATAGTCCGAGAAAGAGAGAAAAATTTTAGTCCCGAATTCCGTTCATACTCGACCTGGGTAAGAAAATTCCGAAAATAATAGAAAAAAAAATCAAAAAATTAAAAAACTTCTTTCCGAAATTATTTATAGCCAAAACGGGATGAGATAGGCCCAGAAAAAGAAAAAAAAAATTTAATCCCGAATCCCTTTCACACTCTACCTGGGCAAAAAAACTACGAAAAAAATAGCAAAAAAATTCAAAAAATTAGAAAAGTTAATTCCGGCATTCTTTCTATCCAAAACGGTTTTAGAGAGGCCGGGAGAGAGAGAAAAAAATTTTGGTCCCGAATTCCATTCATACTCGACCCGGGCATGAAAATTCCGAAAAAAATAGCAAAAAAATTCAAACAATTAAAAAACCTCTTTCCGGCATTACTTTTAGTCAAAACGGGATGAGATAGGCCAAGAAAGAGAGAAAAAAATTTTAGTCCCGAATTCCGTTCATACTAGACCCGGGCAAGAAAATTCCAAAAAAAATAGCAAAAAAATTCAAAAAATTATAAAACTTCTTTCCGCCAATATTTTTAGCCAAAACAGGATGAGATAGGCCAAGAAAGAGAAAAAAAAAATTTTAATCCCGAATTTTGTTCCTACCCAACCCGAGCTAGAAAATTCCAAAAAAATTAGAAAAAAAATTAAAAAATTAAAAAAGTTAATTCCAGCTTTATTTCTATCCAAAATGGGTTGAGAGAGGCCGATAAAGAGAGAAAAAAAATTTAGTCCCTAATTTCGTTCATACTCGACCCGGGCAAGAAAATTTCGAAAAAAATAGCAAAAAAATTCAAAAAATTAAAAAACCTCATTCTGGCATTATTTTTAGCCAATACAGGATGAGATAGGCTGAGAAAGAGAGAATAAGAATTTTACTCCCGAATTTTGTTCCTACCAAACCCGAGCTAGAAAATTCCAAAAAAAAAAAATAGCAAAAAACTTTAAAAAATCAAAAATGTTGATTCTAGCATTGTTTCTATCCAAAACGGTTTGAGAGAGGCCGAGAAAGAGAGAAAAAAATTCAAGTGCCGAATTCCGTTCATACTCGGTTCGGGTAAGAAAATTCCGAAAAAAATAGTAAAAAAATTCAAAAAATTAAAAAACCTCTTTCCGGCATTATTTTTTACCAAAACAGGATGAGATAGGCTGAGAAAGAGAAAAAAAAAAATTTTAGTCCCGAATTCCATTCATACTCCACCCGGGCAAAACAATTCCGAAAAAAATAGCAAAACAATTCAACAAACTAAAAAACCTCTTTCCGGCATTATTTTTAGCCGAAACGGGATGAGATAGGTCGAGAAGGAGAAAAAAAAATTTAGTCCCGAATTCTGTTTCTGCCCAACCCAAGCTAAAAAATTTGAAAAAAAAAAAAGCAAAAAAAATAAAAAAAATTAAAAAAGTTAATTCCGGCTTTATTTCTATCCAAAACAGGTTGAGAGAGGCCGAGAAAGAGCAAAAAAAATTTTAGTCCCGTATTCCGTTCATACTCAACCTCGGCAAGAAAATTCCGAAAAAAATAGCAAAAAAATTCAAAAAACTAAAAAACCGCTTTCCAGCATTATTTTTAGCTAAAACGGGATGAGATAGGCCAAAAAAGAGGAAAAAATTTTAGTCTTGAATTCCATTCATACTCGACCCGGGAAAGAAATTTTTGGAAAAAATAGCAAAAAATTCAAAAAATTGAAAAACCACTTTCCGGCATTATTTTTAGCCAAAACGGGATGAGATAGGCCGAAAAAGAGAAAAAAAAAATTTAGTCCAGAATTCTGTTCATACTCGACTCAAGCAAGAAAATTCCAAAAAAAATAGAATAAAAAATCGAAAAACCTCTTTCCAGCATTATTTTTAGCCAAAACGGGATGAGATAGACCGAGAAAGACACAAAAAAATTTTACTACCAAATTCCGTACATACTAGACCTGGGCAAGAGAATTTCGAAAAAAATAGAAAAAAAATTTTAGTCCCGAATTCCGTTCATACTCGACCCGGGCAAGAAAATTCTGAAAAAAATAGCAAAAAAATTCAAAAAACTAAAAAAGCTCTTTCTAGCATTATTTTTAGCTAAAACTGGATGAGATAGGCCGAAAAAGAGAAAAAATATTTAGTCATGAATTTGATTCATACTCAACCCGGGAAAGAAAATTCTGGAAAAAACATCAAAAAAATTCAAAAACCACTTTCCGACATTATTTTTAGCCAAAACGGGATGAGATAGGCCGAGAAAGAGAGAGAAAAAAAATTTAGTCCCGAATTCAGTTCATACACGACCCGGTCAAGAAAATTCCGAAAAAACAAGCAAAAAAAATTAAAAAATTAAAAAACCACTTTCCAGCATTATTTTTAGCCAAAACAGGACGAGATAGGCCAAGAAAGAGGGAAAAAAATTTTAGTCTTGAATAACGTTCATACTCGACCCGAGCAAGAAAATTCCAACAAAATAGCAAAAAAATTCAAAAATTTGAAAAACCTCTTTCTGCCATTATTTTTAGTAAAAACGGGATGAGATAGGCCGAGAAACAGAGAAAAAAATTTTTAATCCTGAATTCTGTTCCTACCTAACTCGAGCTAGAAAATTTCGAAAAAAATAGAAAAAACATTTAGTCCTGAATTCCGTTCATACTCGACCCGGGCAAGAAAATTCCGAAGAAAATTAAACAATTAAAAAACCTCATTCCGTCATTATTTTTAACCAAAACGTGATGAGATAGACCGAGAAAGAGAAAAAAAAAAAAATTTAGTCCCGAATTCCGTCCATGCTCAACTTGGGCAAGAAAGTCCAAAAAAAAAAAAAAAAATCAAAAAATTAAAAAACCTCTTTTTAGCATTATTTTTTAGCCAAAACAGGATGAGATAGGCTGAGAAACGGAGAAAAAAATTTTATTCCCGAATTCCGGTCATACTCGACCTTGGCAAGAAAATTCCGAAAAAAATAGCAATAAAATTCAAAAAAATTAAAAACCTCTTTTCGGCATTATTTTTAGCCAAAACTGGATGAGATAGGCCGAGAAAGATAGAAAAAGCTGTTAGTCCCGAAATCTGTTCATACTCGACCCGGGCAATAAAATTCCGAAAAATATAGAATAAAAAGTCAAAAAATTAAAAAAAAACTCCTTCCGTCATTATTTTTATCCAAAACGAGATAAGATAGGCCGACAAAGACAGAAAAAAAAAAAAAAAAATTATTCTCGAATTCCGTCCATACTTGACCTGCCCAAGAAAATTCCGAAAAAAATTGAAATAGAAATCAAAAAATTGAAAAACCTCTTTCCGGCATTATTTTAAGCCAAAACGGGATGAGATAGGCCGAGAAAGAGAAAAAAAAAATTTGTCCCGAATTCCGTTCATACTCGACCCGGGCAAGAAAATTCCGAAAAAAATAGCAATAAAATTCAAAAAAATTAAAAACCTCTTTCCGGCATTATTTTTAGCCAAAACTGGATGAGATAGGCCGAGAAAGATAGAAAAAGCTGTTAGTCCCGAAATCCGTTCATACTCGACCCGGGCAATAAAATTCCGAAAAATATAGAATAAAAAGTCAAAAAATTAAAAAAACCTCCTTCCATCATTATTTTTATCCAAAACGAGATAAGATAGGCCGACAAAGACAGAAAAAAAAAAAAATTATTCTCGAATTCCGTCCATACTCGACCTGCCCAAGAAAATTCCGAAAAAAATTGAAATAGAAATCAAAAAATTGAAAAACCTCTTTCCGGCATTATTTTAAGCCAAAATGGAATGAGCTAGGCCGAGAAAGAGAGAAAAAAATTTTAGTTCCGAATTCTGTTCATACTCGATCCGGGCAAGAAAATTCCAAAAAAAATAGAAAAAAAAATGTAAAAATTAAAAAACCTCATTCCGGCATTATTTTTAGCCAATATGGGATGAGATAGGCTGAGAAAGAGAGAGTAAAAATTTTACTCCCGAATTTTGTTCCTACCAAACCCGAGCTAGAAAATTCCAAAAAAAAAAAAAAAAAAAAAAAACTTCAAAAAATCAAAAATGTTGATTCCAGCAGTGTTTCTATCCAAAACGGTTTGAGAGAGGCCGAGAAAGAGAGAAAAAAATTCTAGTGCCGAATTCCGTTCATACTCGGTTCGGGCACGAAAATTCCGAAAAAAATAGCAAAAAAATTCAAAAAATTAAAAAACCTCTTTCCGGCATTATTTTTTGCCAAAACAGGATGAGATAGGCCGAGAAAGAGAAAAAAAAATTTTAGTCCCGAATCCCATTCATACTCCACCCGGGCAAAACAATTCCGAAAAAAATAGCAAAACAATTCAACAAACTAAAAAACCTCTTTCCGGCATTATTTTAAGCCGAAACGGGATGAGATAGGTTGAGAAGGAGAAAAAAAAAATTAGTCCTGAATTCTGTTTCTTCCCAACCCGAGCTAGAAAATTTCAAAAAAAAAAAAGCAAAAAAATTCGAAAAAATAAAAAAGTTAATTCCGGCTTTATTTCTATCCAAAATGGGTTGAGACAGGCCGAGAAAGAGCGAAAAAAATTTTAGTCCCGTATTCCGTTCATACTTAACCCGGGCAAGAAAATTTCGAAAAAATTAAAAAAATTAAAAAACCTCTTTCCAGCATTATTTTTAGCTAAAACGAGATGAGATAGGCCGAAAAAGAGGAAAAAATTTTAGTCCTGAATTCCATTCATACTCGACCCGGGAAAAAAATTCTGGAAAAAATAGCAAAAAAATTCAAAAAATTAAAAAACGACTTTCCGGCATTATTTTTAGCCAAAACGGGATGAGATAGGCCGAAAAAGAGAAAAAAAAAATTTAGTCCAGAATTCTGTTCATACTCGACTCGGGCAAGAAAATTCCAAAACAAATAGAATAAAAAATAAAAAAACCTCTTTCCAGCATTATTTTTAGCCAAAACGAGATGAGATAGACCGAGAAAGAGACAAAAAAATTTTAGTACCAAATTCTATTCATACTCGACCTGGGCAAGAAAATTTCGAAAAAAATAGAAAAAAATTTTTAGTCCCGAATTCTGTTCATACACGACCCGGGCAAGAAAATTCCGGAAAAAATAGCAAAAAAATTCAAAAAACTGAAAAAGCTGTTTCTAGCATTATTTTTAGCTAAAACTGGATGAGATAGGACGAAAAAGAGAAAAATAATTTTAAAAATTAAAAAACCACTTTCTTGCATTATTTTTATTCAAAACGGGATGAGATAGGCCGAGAAAGAGGGAAAAAAAATTTTAGTCCCGAAATCCGTTCATACTCGACCCGGGCAAGAAAATTCCTAAAAAAATAGCAAAAAAATTCAAAAAATTAAAAAACCACTTTCCGGCATTATTTTTAGCCAAAACGGGATGAGATCGGCTGAGAAAGAGAGAAAAAAAATTTAGTCCCGAATTCAGTTCATACTCGACCCGTTCAACAAAATTCCGAAAAAACAAGCAAAAAAATTTTAAAAATTGAAAAACAACTTTCCTGCATTATTTTTAGCCAAAACGGGACGAGATAGGCCGAGAAAGAGGGAAAAAAAATTTAGTCCCGAAATCCGTTCACCCTCGACCCGGGCAAGAAAATTCCTAAAAACATAGCAAAAAATTTCAAAAAATTAAAAAACCCCTCTTTCCGGCTTTATTTTTAGCAAAAACGTGATGAGATAGGCCGAGAAAGGGAGAAAAAAATTTTATCCCGAATACCGTTCATACTCGACCCGAGCAAGAAAATTCCAACAAAATAGCAAAAAATATTGAAAATTTTGAAAAACCTCTTTCTGGCATTATTTTTAGAAAAACGGGCTTTGATAGAGCGAGAAAGAGAGAAAAAAATTTTTAATCCCGAATTCTGTTCCTACCCAACCCGAGCTAGAAAATTCCAAAAAAACTAAAAAAAATTAAAAAATTAAAAAAAGTTAATTCTGGCTTTATTTCTATCCAAAATGGGTTGAGAGAGGCCGAGAAAGAGAGAAAAAAGTTTAGTCCCGAATTTCGTTCATACTCGACCCGGGCAAGAAAATTTCGAAAAAAAAGCAAAAAAATTCAAAAAATTAAAATACCTCATTCCGGCATTATTTTTAGCCAACATGGGATGAGATTGGCTGAGAAAGAGGGAAAAAAAATTTTACTCCCAAATTTTGTTCCTACCATACCCGAGCTAGAAAATTCCAAAAAAAAAAAAAGCAAAAAACTTCAAAAAATTAAAAATGTTGATTCCAGCATTGTTTCTATCCAAAACGGTTTGAGAGAGGCCGAGAAAGAGAGAAAAAAAATTCAAGTGCCGAATTCCGTTCATACTCGGTTCGGGCAAGAAAATTCCGAAAAAAATAGCAAAAAAATTCAAAAAATTAAAAAACCTCTTTCCGGCATTATTTTTTCCCAAAACAGGATGAGATAGGCTGAGAAAGAGAAAAAAAAAAATTTTAGTCCCGAATTCCATTCATACTCCACCCGGGCAAAACAATTCCGAAAAAAATAGCAAAACAATTCAACAAACTAAAAAACCTCTTTCCGGCATTATTTTTAGCCGAAACGGGATGAGATAGGTCGAGAAGGAGAAAAAAAAATTTAGTCCCGAATTCTGTTTCTGCCCAACCCGAGCTAGAAAATTTCAAAAAAAAAAAAAAGCAAAAAAAATCAAAAAATTAAAAAAGTTAATTCCGGCTTTATTTCTATCCAAAACAGGTTGAGAGAGGCCGAGAAAGAGCGAAAAAAATTTTAGTCCCGTATTCCGTTCATACTCAACCTCGGCAAGAAAATTCCGAAAAAATAGCAAAAAAATTCAAAAAACTAAAAAACCTCTTTCCAGCATTATTTTTAGCTAAAACGGGATGAGATAGGCCAAAAAAAAGGAAAAAATTTTAGTCCTGAATTCCATTCATACTCGACCCGGGAAAGAAAATTTTGGAAAAAATAGCAAAAAATTCAAAAAATTGAAAAACCACTTTCCGGCATTATTTTTAGCCAAAACGGGATGAGATAGGCCGAAAAAGAGAAAAAAAAAATTTAGTCCAGAATTCTGTTCATACTCGACTCAAGCAAGAAAATTCCAAAAAAAATAGAATAAAAAATCAAAAAACCTCTTTCCAGCATTATTTTTAGCCAAAACGGGATGAGATAGACCGAGAAAGAGACAAAAAAATTTTACTACCAAATTCCGTACATACTAGACCTGGGCAAGAGAATTTCGAAAAAAATAGAAAAAAAATTTTAGTCCCGAATTCCATTCATACTCGACCCGGGCAAGAAAATTCTGAAAAAAATAGCAAAAAAATTCAAAAAACTAAAAAAGCTCTTTCTAGCATTATTTTTAGCTAAAACTGGATGAGATAGGCCGAAAAAGAGAAAAAATATTTAGTCATGAATTTGATTCATACTCAACCCGGGAAAGAAAATTCTGGAAAAAACATCAAAAAAATTCAAAAAATTAAAAAACCACTTTCCGACATTATTTTTAGCCAAAACGGGATGAGATAGGCCGAGAAAGAGAGAGAAAAAAAATTTAGTCCCGAATTCAGTTCATACACGACCCGGTCAAGGAAATTCCGAAAAAACAAGCAAAAAAAATTTAAAAATTAAAAAACCACTTTCCAGCATTATTTTTAGCCAAAACGGGACGAGATAGGCCAAGAAAGAGGGAAAAAAATTTTAGTCTCGAATACCGTTCATACTCGACCCGAGCAAGAAAATTCCAACAAAATAGCAAAAAAATTCAAAAATTTGAAAAACCTCTTTCTGCCATTATTTTTAGTAAAAACGGGATGAGATAGGCCGAGAAACAGAGAAAAAAATTTTTAATCCTGAATTCTGTTCCTACCCAACTCGAGCTAGAAAATTTCGAAAAAAATAGAAAAAACATTTAGTCCCGAATTCCGTTCATACTCGACCAGGGCAAGAAAATTCCGAAAAAAATTAAACAATTAAAAAACCTCATTCCGTCATTATTTTTAGCCAAAACGTGATGAGAGAGACCGAGAAAGAGAAAAAAAAAAATTTAGTCCCGAATTCCGTCCATGCTCAACCTAGGCAAGAAAGTCCAAAAAAAAAAAAAAAATTAAAAAACCTCTTTTTAGCATTATTTTTAGCCAAAACGGGATGAGATAGGCTGAGAAACGGAGAAAAAAATTTTATTCCCGAATTCCGGTCATACTCGACCCTGGCAAGAAAATTCCGAAAAAAATAGTAATAAAATTCAAAAAAATTAAAAACCTCTTTCCAGCATTATTTTTAGCCAAAACTGGATGAGATAGGCCGAGAAAGATAGAAAAAGCTGTTAGTCCCGAAATCCGTTCATACTCGACCCGGGCAATAAAATTCCGAAAAATATAGAATAAAAAGTCAAAAAATTAAAAAACCTCCTTCCGTCATTATTTTTATCCAAAACGGGATAAGATAGGCCGAGAAAGACAGAAAAAAAAAAAAAAAAAAAAAAAAAAAAAAAAAAAAAAAAAAAAAAAAAAAAAATATTCCCGAATTCCGTCCATACTCGACCTGCCCAAGAAAATTCCGAAAAAAATTGAAATAGAAATCAAGAAATTGAAAAACCTCTTTCCGGCATTATTTTAAGCCAAAACGGGATGAGATAGGCCGAGAAAGAGAAAAAAAAAAAAATTGTCCTGAATTCCGTTCATACTCGACCCGGGCAAGAAAATTCCGAAAAAAATAGCAAAAAAATTCAAAAAATTAAAAAAACTCTTTTCAGCATTATTTTAAGCCAAAATGGGATGAGCTAGGCCGAGAAAGAGAGAAAAAAATTATAGTTTCGAATTCTGTTCATACTCGATCCGGGCAAGAAAATTCCAAAAAAAATAGAAAAAAAAATGTAAAAATTAAAAAATTTCTTTCTGGCATTATTTATAGCCAAAATGGGATGAGATAGGTCGAGAAAGAGAGAAAAAAAATTTTAATCCCGAATTTCGTTCATATTTGACCCGGGCAAGAAAATTTGGAAAAAAATAGCAAAAAAATTCAAAAAATTAAAAAAGTTAACTCCGGCATTGTTTCTATCCAAAACGGTTTGAGAAAAGCCGATAAAGAGGAAAAAAAAATTTAGTCCCAAATTCCGTTCAAACTCGACCCGGGCAAGAAAATTCCAAAAAAATAGAAAAAAAATTAAAAAATTAAAAAAAGTGAATTGCGGCTTTATTTCTATCCAAAATGGGTTGAGAGAGGCTGAGAAAGAGAGAAAAAAAATTTAGTCCCGAATTTCGTTCATACTCTACCCGGGCAAGAAAATTTCGAAAAAAATAACAAAAAAATTCAAAAAATTAAAAAACCTCATTCCGGCATTATTTTTAGCCAATACGGGATGAGATAGGCTGAAAAAGAGAGAATAAAAATTTTACTCCCGAATTTTGTTCCTACCAAACCCGAGCTAGAAAATTCCAAAAACAAAAATAGCAAAAAACTTCAAAAAATCAAAAATGTTGATTCCAGCAGTGTTTCTATCCAAAACGGTTTGAGAGAGGCCGAGAAAGAGAGAAAAAAATTCTAGTGCCGAATTCCGTTCATACTCGGTTCGGGCACGAAAATTCTGAAAAAAATAGCAAAAAAATTCAAAAAATTAAAAAACCTCTTTCCGGCATTATTTTTTGCCAAAACGGGATGAGATAGGCCGAGAAAGAGAAAAAAAAAATTTTAGTCCCGAATTCCATTCATACTCCACTCGGGCAAAACAATTCCGAAAAAAATAGCAAAACAATTCAACAAACTAAAAAACCTCTTTCCGGCATTATTTTTAGCCGAAACGGGATGAGATAGGTCGAGAAGGAGAAAAAAAAAATTAGTCCTGAATTCTGTTTCTACCCAACCCGAGCTAGAAAATTTCAAAAAAAAAAAAGCAAAAAAATTCGAAAAAATAAAAAAGTTAATTCCGGCTTTATTTCTATCCAAAACGGGTTGAGACAGGCCGAGAAAGAGCGAATAAAATTTTAGTCCCGTATTCCGTTCATACTTAACCCGGGCAAGAAAATTTCGAGAAAATTAAAAAAAATTAAAAAACCTCTTTCCAGCATTATTTTTAGCTAAAACGAGATGAGATAGGCCGAAAAAGAGGAAAAAATTTTAGTCCTGAATTCCATTCATACTTGACCCGGGAAAAAAAATTCTGGAAAAAATAGCAAAAAAAATCAAAAAATTAAAAAACGACTTTCCGGCATTATTTTTAGCCAAAACAGGATGAGATAGGCCGAAAAAGAGAAAAAAAAATTTTAGTCCAGAATTCTGTTCATACTCGACTCGGGCAAGAAAATTCCAAAACAAATAGAATAAAAAATCAAAAAACCTCTTTCCAGCATTATTTTTAGCCAAAACGGGATGAGATAGACCGAGAAAGAGACAAAAAAATTTTAGTACCAAATTCCATTCATACTCGACCTGGGCAAGAAAATTTCGAAAAAAATAGAAAAAAAATTTTAGTCCCGAATTCCGTTCATACACGACCCGGGCAAGAAAATTCCGAAAAAAATAGCAAAAAAATTCAAAAAACTGAAAAAGCTGTTTCTAGCATTATTTTTAGCTAAAACTGGATGAGATAGGACGAAAAAGAGAAAAATAATTTTAAAAATTAAAAAACCACTTTCTTGCATTATTTTTAGCCAAAACGGGATGAGATAGGCCGAGAAAGAGGGAAAAAAATTTTAGTCCCGAAATCCGTTCATACTCGACCCGGGCAAGAAAATTCCTAAAAAAATAGCAAAAAAATTCAAAAAATTAAAAAACCACTTTCCGGCATTATTTTTAGCCAAAACGGGATGAGATCGGCTGAGAAAGAGAGAAAAAAAATTTAGTCCCGAATTCAGTTCATACTCGACCCGTTCAACAAAATTCCGAAAAAACAAGCAAAAAAATTTTAAAAATTGAAAAACAACTTTCCTGCATTATTTTTAGCCAAAACGGGACGAGATAGGCCGAGAAAGAGGGAAAAAAAATTTAGTCCCGAAATCCGTTCACCCTCGACCCGGGCAAGAAAATTCCTAAAAACATAGCAAAAAATTTCAAAAAATTAAAAAACCCCTCTTTCCGGCTTTATTTTTAGCAAAAACGTGATGAGATAGGCCGAGAAAGGGAGAAAAAAATTTTATCCCGAATACCGTTCATACTCGACCCGAGCAAGAAAATTCCAACAAAATAGCAAAAAATATTGAAAAATTTGAAAAACCTCTTTCTGGCATTATTTTTAGAAAAAACGAGCTTTGATAGGGCGAGAAAGAGAGAAAAAAATTTTTAATCCCGAATTCTGTTCCTACCCAACCCGAGCTAGAAAATTCCAAAAAAACTAGAAAAAATTAAAAAATTAAAAAAAGTTAATTCCGGCTTTATTTCTATCCAAAATGGGTTGAGAGAGGCCGAGAAAGAGAGAAAAAAGTTTAGTCCCGAATTTCGTTCATACTCGACCCGGGCAAGAAAATTTCGAAAAAAAAGCAAAAAAATTCAAAAAATTAAAATACCTCATTCCGGCATTATTTTTAGCCAACATGGGATGAGATTGGTTGAGAAAGAGAGAAAAAAAATTTTACTCCCGAATTTTGTTCCTACCATACCCGAGCTAGAAAATTCCAAAAAAAAAAAAAGCAAAAAACTTCAAAAAATTAAAAATGTTGATTCCAGCATTGTTTCTATCCAAAACGATTTGAGAGAGGCCGAGAAAGAGTGAAAAAAATTCTAGTGCCGAATTCCGTTCATACTCTGTTCAGGCAAGAAAATTCCGAAAAAAATAGCAAAAAAATTCAAAAATTTAAAAAACCTCATTCCGGCATTATTTTTTGCCAAAACTGGATGAGATAGGCCGAGAAAGAAAAAAAAAAATTTAGTCCCGAATTCCATTCATACTCCACCCGGGCAAAAAAATTCCGAAAAAAATAGCAAAACAATTCAACAAACTAAAAAACCTCTTTCCGACATTATTTTTATCTGAAACGGGATGAGATAGGTCGAGAAGGAGAAAAAAAAAATTTAGTCCCGAATTCTGTTTCAGCCCAACCCGAGCTAGAAAATTCCAAAAAAAAAGGCAAAAAAATTCAAAAAATTAAAAAAGTTAATTCCAGCTTTATTTCTATTCAAAACGGGTTGAGAGAGGCCGAGAAAGAGCGAAAAAAATTTTAGTCCCGTATTCTGTTCATACTCAACCCGGGCAAGAAAATTCCGAAAAAAATAGCAAAAAAATTCAAAAAACTAAAAAACCTCTTTCCAGCATTATTTTTAGCTAAAACGGGAGGAGATAGGTTGAAAAAGAGGAAAAAATTTTAGTCCTGAATTCCATTCATACTCGACCCGGGAAAAAAAATTCTGGAAAAAATAGCAAAAAAATTCAAAAAATTAAAAAACCACTTTCCGGCATTATTTTTAGCCAAAATGGGATGAGATAGACCGAAAAAGAGAAAAAAAAATTTAGTTCAGAATTCTGTTCATACTCGACTCGGGCAAGAAAATTCCAAAAAAAATAGAATAAAAAATCAAAAAACCTTTTTCCGGCATTATTTTTAGCCAAAACGTGATGAGATAGACCGAGAAAGAGACAAAAAAATTTTAGTACCAAATTCCAGTCATACTCGACCTGTGCTAGAAAATTTCAAAAAAAAATAGGAAAAAAATTTTAGTCCCGAATTCCGTTCATACTCAACCCGGGCAAGAAAATTCTGAAAATAATAGAAAAAAATTTAAAAAACTAAAAAAGCTCTTTCTAGCATTATTTTTAGCTAAAACTGGATGAGATAGGCAGAAAAAGTGAAAAAAATTTTAGTCCTGAATTCCATTCATACTCGACCCGGGAAAGAAAATTCTGGAAAAAATAGCAAAAAAATTAAAAAAATTAAAAAACCACTTTTCGGCATTATTTTTAGCCAAAACGGGATGAGATAGGCCGAGAAAGGGAGAAAAAAAATTTTGTCCCGAAATCCGTTCACAAAATTAAAAATCCTCTTTCCGGCATTATTTTTAGCCAAAACAATTTGAGATAGGCCGAGAAAAATAGAAAAAAAATTTAGTCCTGAATTCCGTTCATACTCGACACTGGCAATAAAATTCCGAAAAGAATAGCAAAAAAATTGAACAAACTAAAAAACCTCTTTTCGGCATTATTTTTTGCCAAAACGGGATGAGATAGGCAAAGAAAGAGAAAAAAAAAAATTGATTCCCGAATTCGGTTCCTACCCAACCCGAGCTAGAAAATTCCGAAAAAAATAGCAAAAAAATTCAAAAATTTAAAAAACCTCTTTCCAGCATTATTTTTAGGCAAAACAAGATGAGATAGGCCGAGAAAGAGAAAAAAAAAATTTAGTCCCAAATTCCGTTCATACTCGACCCGGGCAAGAAAATTCCCAAAAAAATAGAATAACGAATCCAAAAACCTCTTTCTGGCGTTATTTTTAGCCAAAACGGGATGAGATAGACCGAGAAAGAGGCAAAAAAAATTTAGTACCAAATTCCGTTCATACTCAACCTGGGCAAGAAAATTTCGAAAAAAAAAAAAAAAAAAATTTAGTCCTGAATTCCGTTCATACTCAACCCGGGCAAGAAAATTCCGAAAAAAATAGAAAAAAAATTCAAAATACTGAAAAACCTCTTTCTAGCATTATTTTTAGCAAAGACGGGATGAGATAGGCTGAGAAAGAGAGAAAAAAATTTTATTCCCGAATTCCGTTCATACACGACCCGGGCAAGAAAATTCCGAAAAAAATAGCAAAAAAATTCAAAAAACTGAAAAAGCTCTTTCTAGCATTATTTTTAGCTAAAACTGGATGAGATAGGACGAAAAAGATAAAAATAATTTTAAAAATTAAAAAACCACTTTCTTGCATTACTTTTAGCCAAAACGGGATGAGATAGGCCGAGAAAGAGGGAAAAAAATTTTAGTCCCGAAATCCATTCATACTCGACCCGGGCAAGAAAATTCCTAAAAAAATAGCAAAAAAATTCAAAAAATTAAAAAACCTCCTTCCGTCACTATTTTTAGCCAAAACGGGATAAGATAGGCCGAGAAAGACAAAAAAAAAAAAAAAAAAAAATTTTATTCCCGAATTCCGTCCATACTTGACTTGGGCAAGAAAATTCCGAAAAAAATTGAAATAGAAATCAAAAATTTAAAAAACCTCTTTCCGGCATTACTTTTAGCCAAAACGGGATGAGATAGGCCGACAAAGAGAAAAAAAAAAATTTGTCCCGAATTCCATTCATACTCGACTCGGGCAAGAAAATTCGGAAAAAAATAGCAAAAAAATTTGAAAAATTAAAAAAACTCTTTCCAGCATTATTTTTAGCAAAAACGGGATGAGCTAGGCCGAGAAAGAGAGAACAAAATTTTAGTTCCGAATTCCGTTCATACTCGACCCGGGCAAGAAAATTCCGAAAAAAATAGAAAAAAAAATGTAAAAATTAAAAAACTTCTTTCCGGCATTATTTATAGCCAAAATGGGATGAGATAGGCTGAGAAAGAGAGAAAAAAAAATTTTAATCCCGAATTCCGTTCAAACTCGACCCGGGCAAGAAAATTCCGAAAAAATAGAATAAAAAAACAAAAAATTAAAAGACCTATTTCCGGCATTATTTTTAGCCAAACCGGGATGTGATAGGTCGAGAAACAAGGAAAAAGATTTAATCCCGAATTCCGTTCATACTCGACCTGTGCAAGAAAATTTTGAAGAAAATAGAAAAAAATTTTAGTCCTGAATTCCGTTCATACACGACCCGAGCATTAAAATTCTGAAAAAAATAGCAAAAAACTAAAAAACCTCTTTCCGACATTATTTTTAGCCAAAACAGGATGAGATAGTTCGAGAAAGAGAGAAAAATTTTAGTCCCGAATTCCGTTCATACTCGACCCGGGCAAGAAAATTCCAAAAAAATAGCAAAAAAATTCAAAAAATTATAAAACCTCTTTCCGGCATTATTTTTAGCCAAAACGGGATGAGATAGGCCAAGAAAGAGGGAAAAAAATTTAGTCCCGAATTCCGTTCATACTAGACCCGGGCAAGAAAATTCCAAAAAAATAGCAAAAAAATTCAAAAAATTATAAAACCTCTTTCTGGCATTATTTTTAGCCAAAACGGGATGAGATAGGCCAAGAAAGAGAAAAAAAAAAAATTTAATCCCGAATTCTATTCCTACCCAACTCGAGCTAGAAAATTCCAAAAAAAATAGCAAAAAAATTAAAAAATTAAAAAAGTTAATTCCGGCTTTATTTCTATCCAAAATGGGTTAAGAGAGGCCGAGAAAGAGAGAAAAAAAATTTAGTTCCGAATTTCGTTCATACTCGACCCGGGCAAGAAAATTTCGAAAAAAATAGCAAAAAAATTCAAAAAATTAAAAAACCCCATTCCGGCATTATTTTTTGCCAATACGGATGAGATAGGCTGAGAAAGAGAGAGAAAAATTTTACTCCCGAATTTTGTTCCTACCAAACCCGAGCTAGAAAATTCCAAAAAAAAAATAGCAAAAAAATTCAAAAAATAAAAAATGTTGATTCCAGCATTGTTTCTATCCAAAACGGTTTGAGAGAGGCCGAGAAAGAGAGAAAAATATTCTAGAGCCGAATTCCATTCATACTCGGTTCGGGCAAGAAAATTCTTAAAAAAATAGCAAAAAAATTCAAAAAATTAAAAAACCTCTTTCCGGCATTATTTTTTGCCGAAACGGAATGAGATAGGCCGAAAAAGAAAAAAAAAATTTTAGTCCCGAATTACATTCATACTCCACACGGGCAAAAAAATTCCGAAAAAAATAGCAAAAAAATTCAACAAACTAAAAAACCACTTTCCGGCATTATTTTTAGCCGAAATGGGATGAGATAGGTTGAGAAGGAGAAAAAAAAAATTTAGTCCCGAATTCTTTTTCTGCCCAACCCGAGCTAGAAAATTCCAAAAAAAAAAAGCAAAAAAATTGAAAAAATTAAAAAAGTTAATTCCGGCTTTATTTCTATCCAAAACGGGTTGAGAGAGGCCGAAAAAGAGCGAAAAAAATTTTAGTCCCGTATTCCGTTCATACTCAACCCGGGCATGAAAATTCCGAAAAAAATAGCAATGAAATTCAAAATATTGAAACACCTCTTTCTGGCATTATTTTTAGCAAAAACGGGATGAGATAGGCCGAGAAAGAGAGAAAAAAATTTTAGACCCGGATTCCGTTCATACTCGACACAAGCAAGAAAATTTTAAAAAAAAATAGTAAAAAAATTCAAAAAATTAAAAAAACCTCTCTCCGGCATTATTTTTAGCCAAAACGGGATGAGATAGCCTGAAAAAAAGAAAAAAAATTTTAGTCCCGAATTCAGTTCACACTCGACTCGGGCAAGAAAATTTTGAAGAAAATAGAAAAAAAAGATCAAAGAATTAAAAAACTTCATTCTGGCATTATTTATAACTAAAACGGGATGAGATAAGCCGAGAAACAGAGAAAAAAACTTTAGTCCTGAATTCCGTTAATACTCGACCCGGGCAAGAAAATTCCGAAAAAAATAGCAAAAAAATTCAAAAAATTAAAAACGTTAATTCCGGCATTGTTTCTATCCAAAACGGATTGAGAGAGACCGAGAAAGAGGAAAAAAAAATTTTAACCCTATTTCCGTTCATACTCGACCCGGGCAAGAAAACTCCGAAAAAACAGAAAAAAAAAAATCACAAAATTAAAAAAACCTCTTTCCGACATTATTTTTAGCCAAAATGGGATGAGATTGGCCAAAAAAGAGAGAAAAAAATTTTAGTTCCGAATTCCGTTCATACTCGACCCGGGCAAGAAAATTCCCAAAAAAATAGCAAAAAAATTGAAATAAATTAAAAAACCTCTTTCTGGCATTAATTTTAGCCAAAACAGGATGAGATAGGCCGAAAAAAATAGAAAATTTTAGTCCCGAATTCCGTTCATACTCGACTCGGGCAAGAAAATTCCGAAAAAATAGCATAAAAATTGAGCAAATTAAAAAACCTCTTTCCGGCGTTATTTTTAACCAAAACGGGATGAGATAGGCCAAGAAAGAGAAAAAAAATTTTATTTATTCCCGAATTCTGTTCCTACCCAAGCCGAGCTAGAAAATTCCAAAACAAAAGCAAAAAAATTCAAAAAATTAAAAAAGTTAATTTTGGCTTTATTTCTATCCAAGACGGGTTGAGAGAGGCCGAGAAAGAGAGTAAAAAATTTTAGTCCCGAATTTCGTTCATACATGACCCGGGCAATAAAATTTCGAAAAAAATAGTAAAAAAATTTAAAAAATTAAAAAACCTCTTTCCGGCATTATTTTTAGCCAAAACGGGGATGAGATAGGCCGAGAAAGAGAGAAAAAAAATTAAGTCCCGAATTCCGGTCATACTCGACTCGGTCAAGAAAATTCCGAAAAAACAAACAAAAAAATTTTAAAAATTAAATAACTATTTTGCTGCATTATTTTTAGCTAAAACGGGATGAGATACGCTGAGAAAGAGGGAAAAAAATTTTAGTCCTGAATTCCGTTCATAATAGACCCGGGCAAGAAAATTACTAAAAAAATAGCAAAAAATTTCAAAAAATTAAAAACGTTAATTCCGGCATTGTTTCTATCCAAAATGGTTTGAGAGAGGCCGAGAAAGAGAGAAAAAAAATTTAGTCTCGAATTCCGTTCATACTCGACCCGGGCAATAAAACTCCGAAAAAACAAAAAAAAGAAAATCACAAAACTAAAAAAACCTCTTTCCGGCATTATTTTTAGCCAAAATGGGATGAGATAGGCCGAAAAAGAGAAAAAAATTTTAGTTCCGAATTCCGTTCATACTCGACCCGGGCAAGAAAATTCCGAAAAAAATAGCAAAAAAATTCAAAAAATTTAAAAACCTCTTCCGGCATTATTTTTAGCCAAAACAGGATGAGATAGGCCGAAAAAGAGAAAAAAAAAAAATTTTAGTCCAGAATTCTGTTCATACTCGACTCGGGCAGGAAAATTCCAAAAAAAATAGAATAAAAAATCAAAAAACCTCTTTTCGGCATTATTTTTAGCCAAAACGGGATGAGATGGACCGAGAAAGAGATAAAAAAAACTTTGGTACCAAATTTCGTTCATACTCGATCTGCGCAATAAAATTTCGAAAAAAAAAAAAGCAAAAAAATTCAAAAAACTAAAAAACCACTTTCTAGCTTTTTTTTTTTTAGCTAAAATAGGATGAGATCGGCCGAAAAAGAGAAAAAAATTTTAGTCCTGAATTCCATTCATACTTGACCCGGGAAAGAAAATTCTGGAAAAAATAGCAAAAAAATAAAAAATAAAATAAAAAACCATTTTCCGGCATTATTTTTAGCCAAAACGGGATGAGATAGGCCGAGAAAGAGAGAAAAAAAAATTTAGTCCCGAATTCAGTTCATACTCGACCCGGTCAAGAAAATTCCGAAAAAACAAGCAAAAAAATTTTAAAAATTAGATAACCACTTTCCTGCATTATTTTTATCCAAAACGGGATGAGATAGGACGAGAAAGAGGGAAAAAAATTTTAGTCCCGAATTCCGTTCATACTCAGCCCGGGCAAGAAAATTCCTAAAAAAATAGTAAAAAATTTCAAAAAATTAAAAACGTTAATTCCGGCATTGTTTCTATCCAAAACGGTTTGAGAGAGGCTGAGAAAGAGAGAAAAAAAATTTAGTCCCGAATTCCGTACATACTCGACTTGGGCAAGCAAACTCCGAAAAAACAGAAAAAAAAAAAAATCACAAAATTAAAAAAAACCTCTTTTCGGCATTATTTTTAGCCAAAATGGGATGAGATAGGTTGAAAAAGAGAGAAAAAATTTTTAGTTCCGAATTCCGTTCATACTCGACCCGGACAAGAAAATTCCGTAAAAAATAGCAAAAAAATTCAAAAAATTTAAAAACCTCTTTCCGGCTTTATTTTTAGCCAAAACGGGATGAGATAGGTCAAGACAGAGAGAAAAAAATTTTAGTCCCGAATACCGTTCATACTCGACCCGGGCAAGAAAATTCCAACAAAATAGCAAAGAAATTCAAAATATTGAAAAACCTCTTTCTGGTATTATTTTTAGCAAACACGGGATGAGATAGGCCGAGAAAGAGAGAAAAAAATTTTAGACCCGGATTCCGTTCATACTCGACACAGACAAGAAAATTTAAAAAAAAACAGTAAAAAAATTCAAAAAACTAAAAAACGTCTCTCCGGCTTTATTTTTAGCCAAAACGGGATGAGATAGGCTGAAAAAGAGAAAAAAAAAATTTAGTCCCGAATTCAGTTCACACTCGACCCGGGCAAGAAAATTTTGAAAAAAATAGAAAAAAAAAATCAAAGAATTAAAAAACTTCATTCTGGCATTATTCATAACTAAAATGGGATGAGATAAGCCGAGAAACAGAGAAAAAAATTTTAGTCCTGAATTTCGTTAATACTCGACCCGGGCAAGAAAATTCATAAAAAAATAGCAAAAAAATTCAAAAAATTAAAAACGTTAATTCCGGCATTGTTTCTATCCAAAATGGATTGAGAGAGACCGAGAAAGAAAAAAAAAAATTAAACCCGATTTCCGTTCATACTCGACCTGGGAAAGAAAACTCCGAAAAAACAGAAAAAAAAAATCACAAAATTAAAAAAACCTCTTTCCGGCATTATTTTTAGCCAAAATGGGATGAGATAGGCCAAAAAAGAGAGAAAAAAATTTTAGTTCCGAATTCCGTTCAAACTCGACCCCGGCAAGAAAATTCCGAAAAAAAATAGCAAAAAAATTGAAAAAATTAAAAAACCTCTTTCTGGCATTATTTTTAGCCAAAACAGGATGAGATAGGCCGAACAAAATAGAAAAAAAAATTTAGTCCCGAATTCCGTTCATACTCGACTCGGGTAAGAAATTTCCGAAAAAAATAGCAAAAAAATTGAGCAAATTAGAAAACCAAAACGGGATGAGATAGGCCATGAAAGAGGAAAAAAATTTTTATTTATTCCCGAATTCTGTTCCTACCCAACCCGAGCTAGAAAATTCCAAAACAAAAGCAAAAAAATTCAAAAAATTCAAAAATTTAATTTCAGCTTTATTTCTATCCAAAACGGGTTGAGAGAGGCCGAGAAAGAGAGTAAAAAATTTTAGTCCCGAATTTCGTTCATACACGATTCGGGCAATACAATTTCGGAAAAAATAGTAAAAAAATTTAAAAAATTAAAAAACCTCTTTCCGGCATTATTTTTAGCCAAAACGGGATGAGATAGGCTGAGAAAGAGAAAAAAAAATTTAGTCCAGAATTCTGTTCATACTCGACTCAGGCAAGAAAATTTCCAAAAAAAAAAAGAATAAAAAATCAAAAACCTCTTTCCAGCATTATTTTTAGCCAAAACGGGATGAGATAGACCGAGAAAGAGACAAAAAAAAATTTAGTACCAAATTCCGTTCATACTCGACCTGGGCAAGAAAATTTCGAAAAAAATAGAAAAAAATTTTAGTCCCGAATTCCGTTCATACTCGACCCGAGCAAGAAAATTCCGAAAAAAATAGCAAAAAAATTCAAAAATCTAAAAAACCTCTTTCTAGCATTATTTTTTGCTAAAACGGGATGAGATAGGCCGAAAAAGAGAAAAAAATTTTAGTCCTGAATTCCATTCATACTCGACCTGGGAAAGAAAATTCAGGAAAAAATAATTAAAATATTCAAAAACCTCTTTTCGGCATTATTTTTAGCCAAAACAGGATGAGATAGGCCGAGAAAGAGAAAAAAAAAAATTTTAGTCCCAAATTCCGTTCATATTAGACCTGGACAAGAAAATTCCGATAAAAATAGAAAAAAAAATAAAAAAAAAAAAATTGAAAAACCTCACTCCGTCATTATTTTTAGCCAAAATGGGATGAGGTAGGCCAAAGAAGAGAGAAAAAAATTTTTGTTCCGAATTCTGTTCGTACTAGATCCAGGCAAGAAAATTCCGAAAAAAATAGGAAAAAATTCAAAAAATTTAAAAACCTCTTTCCGGCATTATTTTTAGCCAAAATGGGATGAGATAGGCCAAAAAAGAGAGAGAAAAATTTTAGTCCCAAGTTCTGTTCATACTCGACTCGGTCAAGAAAATTCCGAAAAAACAAACAAAAAAATTTTAAAAATTAAAAAACCACGTTCCTGCATTATTTTTAGCCAAAACAGGATGCGATAGGCCGAGAAAGAGGGGAAAAAATTTTAGTCCCGAATTCCGTTCATACTCGACCCGAGCAAGAAAATTCCCAAAAAAATAGCAAAACCTCTTTCCGGCTTTATTTTTAGCCAAAATGGGATGAGAGAGGCCAAGAAAGAGAGAAAAAAATTTTAGTCCTGAATTCCGTTTATACTCGACCTGGGCAAGAAAATTTCGACAAAATAACAAAAAAATTCAAAAAATTGAAAAACCTCTTTCTGGCATTATTTTTAGCCAAAACAGGATGAGATAGGCTGAGAAAGAGGGAAAAAAAATTTAGTCCCGAATTCCATTCATACTCGACCCGGGAAAGAAAATTCCTAAAAAAATAGCAAAAAATTTCAAAAAACTAAAAAACCTCTTTCCGGCTCTATTTTTAGCCAAAACGGGATGAGATAGGCCGAGAAAGAGAAAAAAAAATTTTAGTCCCCAATTCCGTTCATACTCGACCCGGGCAAGAAAATTCCGACAAAATAGCAAAAAAATTAAAAAAATTGAAAAACCTCTTTCTGGCATTATTTTTAGCAAAAAGGGGATGAGATAGGCCGAGAAAGAGAGAAAAAAAATTTTAGACTCGGATTCCGTTCAAACTCGACCCTGGCAAGAAAATTTTGAAAAAAACAGAAAAAAATTAAAAAAAAATTAAAAAACCCCTCTTTGGCATTAGTTTTAGCAAAAACGGGATGAGATAGGCTGAGAAAAAGAAAAAAAAATTTAGTCCCGAATTCCGTTCACACTCGACCCGGGTAAGAAAATTCTGGAAAAAATAGCAAAAAAATTCAAAAAATTAAAAATGTTAATTCCGGAATTTTTTCTATCCATAATGGTTTGAGAGAGGCCGAGAAAGATAGAAAAAAAATTTAGTCCCGAATTTCGTTCATACTCGACCCGGGCAAGAAAATTTCGAAAAAAACAGAAAAAATTAAAAAATTAAAACCTTCATTCTGGAATTATTTATAGCCAAAACGGGATGAGATAAGCCGAGAAAGAGAGAAAAAAATCGTAGTCCCGAATTCTGCTCATACTCGACCCGGGCAAGAAAATTCCGAAAAAAATTGCAAAAAAATTCAAAAAAAATAAAAACATTAATTCCGGAATTGTTTCTATCCAAAATGGTTTGAGAGAGGCTGAGAAAGATAGAAAAAAAAATTTAGTCCCGAATTCCGTTCATACTCGACCCGAGCAAGAAAACTCCGAAAAAACAGAAAAAAAAAAAATCACAAAATTAAAAAAACCTCTTTCCGGCATTATTATTAGCCAAAATGGGATGAGATAGGCCGAAAAAGATAGAAAAAAATTTTAGTTCCAAATTCCGTTCATACTCGACCCGGGCAAGAAAATTTCGAAAAAAATAGCAAAATAATTCAAAAAATTTAAAAACCACTTTTCGGCATTAATTTTAGCCAAAACGGGATGAGATAGGCCAAAAAAGAGAGAAAAAAATTTTAGTCCCCAATTTCGTTCATACATGACCCGGGCAATAAAATTTCGAAACAAATAGTAGAAAAATTTAAAAAATTAAAAAACCTCTTTCCGGCATTATTTTTATCCAAAACGGGATGAGATAGGCCGAGAAAGAGAGAAAAAAATTTCAGTCCAGAATTCTATTCATACTTGAATCGGGCAAGAAAATTTCGAAAAAAAAAAGAATAAAAAATCAAAAAACCTCTTTCCAGCATTATTTTTAGCCAAAACGGGATGAGATAGACCGAGAAAGAGACAAAAAAAATTTAGTACCAAATTCCGTTCATACTTGACCTAGGCAAGAAAATTTCGAAAAAACTTTTTGTCCCGAATTCCGTTCATACGCGACCCGAACAAGAAAATTCCGAAAAAAATAGCAAAAAAATTCAAAAATCTAAAAAACCTATTTCTAGCATTATTTTTAGCTAAAACGGGATGAGATAGGCCGAAAAAGAGAAAAAAAATTTAATCCTGAATTCCATTCATACTCGACCTGGGTAAGAAAATTCTGGAAAAAATAATTAAAATATTCAAAAACCTCTTTTCGGCATTATTTTTAGCCAAAACAGGATGAGATAGGCCGAGAAAGAGAAAAAAAAATTTTAGTCCCGAATTCCGTTCATATTAGACCTGGACAAGAAAATTCCGAAAAAAATAGAAAAAAAATAAAAAAATTAAAAAACCTCACTCCGTCATTATTTTTAGCCAAAATGGGATGAGGTAGGCCAAAAAAGAGAGAAAAAATTTTTTGTTCCGAATTCTGTTCGTACTAGACCCGGGCAAGAAAATTCCGAAAAAAATAGCAAAAAAATTCAAAAAATTTAAAAACCACTTTCCGGCATTATTTTTAGCCAAAATGGGATGAGATAGGCCGAAAAAGAGGGAGAAAAATTTTAGTCCCAAGTTTCGTTCATACTCGACCCGGTCAAGAAAATTCCAAAAAAACAAACAAAAAATTTTAAAAATTAAAAAACCACGTTCTTGCATTATTTTTAGCCAAAACAGGATGAGATAGGCCGAGAAAGAGGGAAAAAATTTTAGTCCCGAATTCCGTTCATACTCGACCCGAGAAAGAAAATTCCTAAAAAAATAGCAAAAAATTTCAAAAAACTAAAAAACCTCTTTCCGGCTCTATTTTTAGCCAAAACGGGATGAGATAGGCCGAGAAAGAGAAAAAGAAATTTTAGTCCCCAATTCAGTTCATACTCGACCCGGGCAAGAAAATTCCGACAAAATAGCAAAAAAATTAAAAAAATTGAAAAACCTCTTTCTGGCATTATTTTTAGCAAAAAGGGGATGAATAGGCCGAGAAAGAGAGAAAAAAATTCAAAAAATTAAAAAACCTCTCTTTATCATTATTTTTAGCAAAAACCGGATGAGATTGGCTGAAAAAGAGAAAAAAAAATTTTAGTCCCGAATTCCGTTCACACTCGACCCGGGTAAGAAAATTCTGGAAAAAATAGCAAAAGAATTCAAAAAATTAAAAACGTTAATTCCGGAATTTTTTCTATCCATATTGGTTTGAGAGAGGCCGAGAAAGATAGAAAAAAAATTTACTCCCGAATTCCGTTCATACTCGACCCGGACAAGAAAATTTCGAAAAAAACAGAAAAAAAAAAATCACAAAATGAAAAAAACCTCTTTCCGGCCTTATTTTTAGCCAAAAAGGGACGAGATAGGCCGAAAAAGATATAAAAAAATTTTAGTTCCGAATTCCGTTCATACTCGACCCGGGCAAGAAAATTTCGAAAAAAATAGCAAAATAATTCAAAAAATTTAAAAACCACTTTCCGGCATTAATTTTAGCCAAAACGGGATGAGATAGGCGAAAAAAGAGAGAAAAAAATTTTAGTCCAAAATTCTGTTCATACTCGACTCGAGCAAGAAAACTCCAAAAAAAATAGAATAAAAAATCAAAAAACCTCTTTTCGGCATTATTTTTAGTCAAAACGGGATGAGATAGAACGAGAAAGAGACAAAAAAAATTTAGTACCAAATTCCGTTCATACTCGACCTGGGCAAGAAAATTTCAAAAAAAATAGAAAAAAATTTTAGTCCCGAATTCCATTCATACTCGATTCGGGCAAGAAAATTCCGAAAAAAATAGCAAAAAAATTCGAAAAATTAAAAAAACACTTTCCGGCACTACTTGTAGTCATAACGGGATGAGATAGGCCAAGAAAGAGAGAAAACAATTTTACCCGGGCAAGAAAATTTCAAAAAAAATAGCAAAAAAATTCAAAAAATTATAAAACCTCTTTCCGGCATTATTTTTAGCCAAAACGGGATGAGATATGCTAAGAAAGAGGAAAAACAAATTTTAATCCCGAATTCTGTTCCTACCCAACCCGAGCTAGAAAATTCCAAAAGAAATAGCAAAAAAATTCAAAAAATTAAAAAAGTTAATTCCGGCTTTATTTCTATCCAAAACAGGTTGAGAGAGGCTGAGAAAGAGAGAAAAAAAAAATTTAGTTCCGAATTTCGTTGATACTCGACCCGGGCAAGAAAATTTCGAAAAAGATAGCAAAAAAATTCAAAAAATTCAAAAACCTCTTTCTGGCATTATTTTTAGCCAATACGGGATGAGATAGGCTGAGAAAGTGAGAAAAAAAGTTTACTCCCGAATTCTATTCCTACCAAACCCGAGCTAGAAAATTCCAAAAAAAAGTAGCAAAAAAATTCAAAAAATCAAAAATGTTGATTCCAGCATTGTTTCTATCCAAAATGGTTTGAGAGAGGCTGAGAAAGGGAGAAAAAAATTCTAGTGCCAAATTCCGTTCAAACTCGGTTCGGGCAAGAAAATTCCGAAAAAAAAAAAAAAGCAAAAAAATTAAAAAAATTAAAAACCTCTTTCCGGCATTATTTATAGCCAAAACGGGATGAGATAGGCCGACAAAGAGGGAAAAAACTTTTACTCTGAAATTCCGTTCTTACTCAACCCGGGCAAGAAAATTCCGAAAAAAATAGCAAAAAAAATTCAAAAAATTAAAAAACCTCTTTTCGGCAATATTTTTAGCCAAAACGGATGAGATAGGCTGAGAAAGAGAGAAAAAAATTTTAGTCCCGAATTCTATTCCTACCCAACCCGAGCTAGAAAATTCCAAAAAAAAAAAATGCAAAAAAATACAAAAAATAAAAAAAGTTAATTCCGGCATTGTTTCTATCCAAAACGGTTTGAGAGAGGTCGAGATAGAGAAAAAAAATTTTAGTCCCGAATTCCGTACACACTCGACCCGGGCAAGAGAATTCTTAAAAAAATAAAAATAAAATAAAAAAACCTCTTTCTGGCATTATTTGTACCCAATACGGGATGAAATAGACAGAGGAAGAGAGAAAAAAATTTTAGTCTCGAATTCCGTTCATACTCGACCTGGGTAAGAGAATTTCGAAAAAAATAGAAAAAAAAAATCAAAAAATTAAAAAACTTCTTTCCGGCATCATTTATAGCCAAAATGGGATGAGATAGGCCGAGAAAGAGAGAAAAAAAATTTTTGTCCCGAATTTAGTTCATACTCGACCCGAGCAAGAAAATTACGAAAAAAATAGAAAACAAATCGAAAAATTAAAAAACATCTTTCCGGCATTATTTATAGCAAAAACGGGAAGAAATAGGCCGAGAAAGAGAGAAAAAAAAAATTAGTCCTGAATTCCTTTCATACTCGACCCGAGCAAGAAAATTCCGAAAAAAATAGAAAAAAAATCAAAAAATTTAAACACTTCTTTCTGGCATTATTTATAGCCAAAACGGGATGAGATAGGCCGAGAAAGAGAGAAAAAAATTTTAGTCCTGAATTCTATTCATATTCGACCTGGGCAAGAAAATTTCGAAAAAAATAGAAAAATTTTTTTGTCCCGAATTCCGTTCATACTCGACTCGGGCAAGAAAATTCTGAAAAAAATAGCAAAAAAATTCAACAAATTAAAAAACCTCTTTCCGGCATTATTTATAGCCAAACCGGGAAGTGATAGGCCAAGAAAGAGTGAAAAAAATTTCAATCCCAAATTCCGTTCATACTCGACCTGGGAAGGAAAATTTTGAAAAAAATAGAAAAAAATTTTAGTCCCGAATTACATTCAAACTCAACCCGAGCAAGAAAATTTCGAAAAAAAAAAAGCAAAAAAATTCAAAAAATTGAAAAACCTGTTCCCGACGTTATTTATAGCCAAAACGGGATGAGATAGGCCGAGAAAGAGAGAAAAAACTTTTGGTCCCGAACTCCGTTCATACTCGACCCGTGCAAGAAAATTCTGAAAAAAATATCAAACAAATTCAGAAAATTAAAAAACCTCTTTCTGGCTTTATTTGTAGCCAAAACGGGATGAAATTGGCCAAGAAAGAGAGAAAAAAATTTTAGTCCCAAATTCTGTTCATGCTCAACCCAAGCAAGAAAATTCTAAAAAAAATAGAAAAAAAATCAAAAAATTAAAAAACTTTTTTCCGCATTATTTATATCCAAAACGGGATGAGATAGGTCGAGAAAGAGAACAAAAAATTTTAGTCCCGAATTCCGTTCATACTCGACCCAGGCAAGAAAATTAAAAAAAAATAGCAAAAAAATTCAAAAAATTAAAAAACCTCTTTTTGTCATTATTTTTAGCCAAAAAAGGATGAGATAGGCCGAGAAAGAGAGAAAAAAATTTTAGTCCCGAATTCCGATCATACTCGACCCAGCGAAGAAAATTTCGAAAAAAATAGCAAAAAAATTTTAAAAATTAAAAAACCTCTTTCTGGTATTATTTTCAGCAAAAACGGGATGTGAAGGTCGAGGAAGAGAGAAAAAAATTTTAGTCCCGAACTCTGTTCATACTGGACTTACGCAAGAAAATTTCGAAGAAAATAGAAAAAAATTTTTGTAACGAATTCCGTTCATACTCGACTTGGGCAAGGAAATTCCTAAAAAAATAGCAACAAAATTCAAAAACCTCTTTCCGGCATTATTTTTATCCAAAACGGGATGAGATAGGCCGAACAAGAGAGAAAAAAATTTTAGTCCCGAATTCCGTTCATACTCAATCCGGGCAATAAAATTCCGAAAAAAATAGCAAAAAAATTCAAAAAATTAAAAAACCTCTTTCCGGCATTATTTTTAGCCAATACGGGATGAGATAGATTGAGAAAGAGAGAAAAAATTTTACTCTCGAATTCTGTTCCTACCAAACCCGAGCTAGAAAATTCCAAAAAAAAAAAATTGCAAAAAAATTCAAAAAATAAAAAATGTTGATCCCAGCATTGTTTCTATCCAAAACGGTTTGAGAGAGGCCAAGAAAGAGAGAAGAAAAGTCTTGTGCCGAATTCCGTTCATACTCGGTTCGAGCAAGAAAATTCCGAAAAAAATCCAAAAAAATTAAAAAACCTCTTTCCGGCATTATTTATAGCCAAAATGGGATGAGATACGCCGAGAAAGAGGGAAAAAACTTTTAGTCCGGAATTCCGTTCTTACTCGACCCAGACAAGAAAATTCCAAAAAAAAATAGCAAAAAAAATTCAAAAAATTAAAAAACCTCTTTCCGGCAATATTTTTAGCCAAAACGGGATGAGATAGGCCGAGAAAGAGAGAAAACAATTTTAGTCCCGAATTCTGTTCCTACCCAACCCGAGCTAGAAAATTCCAAAAAAAAAAATGCAAAAAAATACACAAAATAAAAAAAGTTAATTCCGGCATTGTTTCTATCCAAAACAGTTTGAGAGAGGTTGAGAAAGAGAAAAAAAAATTTGGTCTCGAATTCCGTACACACTCGACCCGAGCATGAGAATTCTGAAAAAAATAGAAAAAAAAATTAAAAAACCTCTTTCTGGCATTATTTATACCCAAAATCGGATGAAATAGACAGAGGAAGAGAGAAAAAAATTTTAGTCCCGAATTCCGTTCATACTCGACCTGGGCAAGAGAATTCCAAAAAAAATAGAAAAAAAAATTAAAAAATTAAAAAACTTCTTTCCGGCATAATTTATAGCCAAAATGGGATGAGATAGGTCGAGAAAGAGAGAAAAAAAATTTTAGTCCCGAATTTAGTTCATACTCGACCCGAGCAAGAAAATTGCGAAAAAAATAGAAAACAAATCGAAAAATTAAAAAACATCATTCCGGCATTATTTATAGCCAAAACGGGATGAAATAGGCCGAGAAAGAGAGAAAAAAAAATTTTAGTCCAGAATTCCATTCATTCTCGACCCGAGCAAGAGAATTCCGAAAAAAATACAAAAAAAATCAAAAAAATTAAAAAACCTCTTTCCGGCGTTATTTTTAGCCAAAACGAGATGAGATAGGCCGAGAAAGATAGAAAAAACTATTAGTCCCGAATTCCGTTCATACTCAACCCGAGCAAGAAAATTCTGAAAAAAATTGAAAAAACTGAAAAACCTCTTTCTGGCATTATTTTTAGCAAAGATGGGATGAGATAGGCCGAGAAAGAGAGAAAAAAAATTTTTTCCCGAATTCCGTTCATACTCGACCCGGGCAATAAAATTCCGAAAAAAATAGAATAAAAAATCAAAAAATTAAAAAACCTCTTTCCGTCATTATTTTTAGCTAAAACGGGATATGATAGGCCGAGAAAGACAGAAAAAAAAAAAATTTAGTCCCGAATTCCGTCCATACTCGACCCGGGCATGAAAATTCCGAAAAAAATAGCAAAAAAATTCGAAAAATTAAAAAACCACTTTCCGGCACTACTTTTAGTCAAAACGGGATGAGATAGGCCAAGAAAGAGAGAAAAAAATTTTAGTCCTAAATTACGTTCATACTAGACCCGGGCAAGAAAATTTCAAAAAAAATAGCAAAAAAATTCAAAAAATTATAAAACCTCTTTCTGGCATTATTTTTAGCCAAAACGGGATGAGATATGCCAAGAAAGAGAAAAAAAAAATTTTAATCCCGATTTCTGTTCCTACCCAACCCGAGCTAGAAAATTCCAAAAGAAATAGCAAAAAAATTCAAAAAATTAAAAAAGTTAATTCCGGCTTTATTTCTATCCAAAACGGGTTGAGAGAGGCCGAGAAAGAGAGAAAAAAAAAATTTAGTCCCGAATTTCGTTCATACTCGACCCGGGCAAGAAAATTTCGAAAAAGATAGCAAAAAAATTCAAAAAATTAAAAAACCTCTTTCCAGCATTATTTTTAGCCAAAACGGGATGAGATAGGCTGAGAAAGTGAGAAAAAAAGTTTACTCCCGAATTCTGTTCCTACCAAACCCGAGCTAGAAAATTCCAAAAAGAAGTAGCAAAAAAATTCAAAAAACAAAAAATGTTGATTCCAGCATTGTTTATATCCAAAACGGTTTGAGAGAGACTGAGAAAGGGAGAAAAAAATTCTAGTGCAATATTCCGTTCAAACTCGGTTCGGGCAAGAAAATTCCGAAAAAAAAAGCGAAAAAATTAAAAAAATTAAAAACTTCGTTCCGACATTATTTATAGCCAAAACGGGATGAGATAGGCCGAGAAAGAGGGAAAAAACTTTTACTCTGGAATTCTGTTCTTACTCAACCCGGGCAAGAAAATTCCGAAAAAAAATAGCAAAAAAATTCAAAAAATTAAAAAACCTCTTTCCGGCAATATTTTTAGCCAAAACGGGATGAGATAGGCTGAGAAAGAGAAAAAAAAAATTTTAGTCCCGTATTCTATTCCTACCCAACCCGAGCTAGAAAATTCCAAAAAAAAAAATGCAAAAAAATACAAAAAATAAAAAAAGTTAATTCCAGCATTGTTTCTATCCAAAACGGTTTGAGAGAGGTAGAGAAAGAGAAAAAAAAAATTTAGTCCCGAATTCCGTACACACTCGACTCGAGCAAGAGAATTCTGAAAAAAATAAAAAAAATAAAAAAATTAAAAAACCTCTTTCTAGCATTATTTATACCCAATACGGGATGAAATAGACCGAGGAAGAGAAAAAAAAAAATTTTAGTCTCGAATTCCGTTCATACTCGACCTGGGTTAGAGAATTCCGAAAAAAATAGAAAAAAAAAATCAAAAAATTAAAAAACTTCTTTCCGGCAAAATTTATAGCCAAAATGGGATGAGATAGGCCGAGAAAGAGAGAAAAAAAATTTTAGTCCCGAATTTAGTTCATACTCGACCCGAGCAAGAAAATTACGAAAAAAATAGAAAACAAATTGAAAAATTGAAAAACATCTTTCTGGCATTATTTATAGCCAAAACGGGAAGAAATAGGCCGAGAAAGAGAGAAAAAAAAAATTAGTCTTGAATTCCTTTCATACTCGACCCGAGCAAGAAAATTCCGAAAAAAATAGAAAAAAAATCAAAAAATTTAAAAACTTCTTTCTGGCATTATTTATAGCCAAAACGGGATGAGATAGGTCGAGAAAGAGAGAAAAAAATTTTAGTCCTGAATTCTGTTCAAACTCGACCTGGGCAAGAAAATTTCGAAAAAAATCGAAAAAAATTTTTGTCCCAAATTCCGTTCATACTCGACTCGGGCAAGAAAATTCCGAAAAAAATAGCAAAAAAATTCAAAAAATTAAAAAACCTCTTTCCGGCATTATTTATAGCCAAACCGGGAAGAGATAGGCCAAGAAAGAGTGAAAAAAATTTCAATCCCAAATTCCGTTCATACTCGACCTGGGCAAGAAAATTTCGAAAAAAATAGAAAAAAATTTTAGTCCCGAATTCCATTCAAACTCAACCCGAGCAAGAAAATTTCGAAAAAAAAAAAGCAAAAAAATTCAAAAAATTGAAAAACCTGTTCCCGACGTTATTTATAGCCAAAACGGGATGAGATAGGCCGAGAAAGAGAGAAAAAACTTTTGGTCCCGAACTCCGTTCATACTCGACCCGTGCAAGAAAATTCTGAAAAAAATATCAAACAAATTCAGAAAATTAAAAAAACTCTTTTTGGCGTTATTTGTAGCCAAAACGGGATGAAATAGGCCGAGAAAGAGAGAAAAAAATTTTAGTCCCGAATTCTGTTCATGCTCAACCCAAGCAAGAAAATTCTAAAAAAAGTAGAAAAAAAATAAAAAAATTAAAAAACTTCTTTCCACATTATTTATATCCAAAACGGGATGAGATAGGTCGAGAAAGAAAACAAAAAATTTTAGTCCCGAATTCCGTTCATACTCGACCCAGGCAAGAAAATTAAAAAAAAATTGCAAAAAAATTCAAAAAATTAAAAACCCTCTTTTTGTCATTATTTTTAGCCAAAAATGGATGAGATAGGCCGAGAAAGAGAGAAAAAAATTTTAGTCCCGAATTCCGATCATACTCGACCCAGCGAAGAAAATTTCGAAAAAAATAGCAAAAAAATTTTAAAAATTAAAAAACCTCTTTCTGTTATTATTTTCAACAAAAAGGGGATGTGATAGGCCGAGAAAGAGAGAAAAAAATTTTAGTCCCGAATTCTGTTCATACTGGACTTGAGCAAGAAAATTTCAAAAAAAATAGAAAAAAATTTTTGTAACGAATTCCGTTCATACTCGACTCGGGCAAGGAAATTCCTCAAAAAATAGTAACAAAATTCAAAAACCTCTTTCCGGCATTATTTTTATCCAAAACGGGATGAGATAGGCCGAACAAGAGAGAAAAAAATTTTAGTCCCGAATTCCGTTCATACTCGATCCGGGCAAGAAAATTCCGAAAAAAATAGCAAAAAAATTCAAAAAATTAAAAAAACCTCTTTCCTGCATTATTTTTAGCCAAAACAGGATGAGATAGGCTGAAAATAATAGAAAAAAATTTTTGTCCTGAATTCCGTTCAAACTCGACCCGGGGAAGAAAATTCTGAAAAAAATAGCAAAAAAATTAAGCAAATTAAAATACCTTTGTCCAGCGTTATTTTTAGCCAAAACGGGATGAGATAGGCCGAGAAAGAGAGGAAAAAAATTTAGTCCGGAATTCTGTTCCTACCGAACTCTAGCTAGAAAATTGAAAACAAAATAGCAAAAAAATTCAAAAAATTAAAAATGTTAATTCCGGCTTTATTTTTGTCCATATTGGGTTGAGAGAGGCCGAGAAAGAGAGAAAAAAATTTTAGTCCCGAGTTCCATTCATACTTAACCCGTTCAAGAAAATTCCGAAAAAAATAGCAAAAAAATTCAAAAAATTAAAAAATCTCTTTCTGGCATTATTTTTAGCCAAAACGGGATGAAATAGGCCGAGAAAGAGAAAAAAAAAATTTAGTCCCGAATTCCGTTCATACTCGACCCGGGCAAGAAAATTCCGAAAAAAATAGTAAAAACAATTCAAAAAATTCAAAAACCTCTTTCTGGCATTATTTTTATCCAAAACGGGATGTGATAGGTTGAGAAAGAGAAAAAAAAATTTTAGTCCCGAATTCCATTCATACTCGACCCGAGCAAGAAAATTCCTAAAAAAATAGCCAAAAAATTAAAAAACCACTTTCTGGCATTATTTTTAGCTAAAACGGGATGAAATAAACTGAGAAAGAGAGAAAAAAAAATTTTGTCCCGAATTCCGTTCATACTCGACCCAGGCAAGAAAATTTTGAAAAAAATAGCGAAAAAATTCAAAAAATTAAAAAACCTTTGTCAAGCATTATTTTAATCGAAAACAGGATGAAATAGGCCGAGAAAGAGATAAAAAAATTTTAGTCCCGAATTCCGTTCATACTCGACTCGGGCAAGAAAATTCCGAAAAAAAATAGAATAAAAAATCAAAAAATTATAAAACCTCTTTCCGGCATTATTTTTAGCAAAAACTGGATGAGATAGGTTGAGAAAGAGAGAAAAAAATTTTAGTCATGAATTTCGTTCATACTTGACTTGGGCAAGAGAATTTCGAAAAAAATAGAAAAAATTTTTAGTCCCGAATTCCATTCATACTCGACTCAGGCAAGAAAATTCCGAAAAAAATAGCAAAAAAATTCAACAAACTAAAAAACCTCTTTCCGGCATTATTTTTAGCCAAAACGAGATGAGATAGGCTGAGAAAGAGAAAAAAAAAATTTAGTCCTGAATTCTGTTTCTACCCAACCCGAGCTAGAAAATTCCAAAAAAAATAGCAAAAAAATTCAAAAAATTAAAGAAGTTAATTCCGGCTTTATTTCATTCCAAAACGGGTTGAGAGAGACTGAGAAAGAGAAAAAAAAAATTAGTCCTGTATTCCGTTCATACTCGATCCAGGCAAGAAAATTACGAAAAAAAAAAAAAAGAAAAAAATTCAAAAAATTATAAAAACCTCTTTCCGGCATTAGTTTTAGCCAAAACGGGATAAGATAGGCTGAAAAAGAGAAAAAAAAATTTTAGTCCCGAATTCCGTTCATACTCGACCCGGGCAAGAAAATTCCGAACAAAATAGCAAAAAAATTCAAAAAATTAAAAAACCTCTTTCCGGCATTATTTTTAGCCAAAACGGGATGAGATAGGTCAAAAAAATAGAAAAAAAATTTAGTCCCGAATTCCGTTCATACTCGACCCAGGGAAGAAAATTCTGAAAAAAATAGCAAAAAAATTCAGCAAATTAAAAAACCTCTTTCCAGCATTATTTTTAGCCAAAACGGGATGAGATAGGCCGAGAAAGAGAAAAAAAAATTTTAGTCCTGAATTCTGTTCCTACCGAACTTGAGCTAGAAAATTCCAAACAAAATAGCAAAAAAATTCAAGAAATTAAAAATGTTAATTCCGACTTTATTTTTATCCATATCGGGTTGAGAGAGGCCAAGAAAGAGAGAAAAAAAAATTTAGTTCTGAATTCCGTCATACTTGGCCCGGGCAAGAAAATTCCGAAAAAAATAGCAAAAAAATTCAAAAAATTAAAAAACCTCTTACTGGCATTATTTATAGCCAAAACAGGATGAAATAGGCCGAGAAAGAGAAAAAAAATTTAGTCCTGAATTTCGTTCATACTCGACCTGGGCAAGAAAATTCTGAAAAAAATAGCAAAAAAATTCAAAAAATTAAAAAACCTCTTTCTGGCATTATTTTTAGCCAAAACGGGATTAGATAGGCTGAGAAAGAGAAAAAAAAATTTAGTCCCGAATTCCATTCATACTCGACCCGAAAAAGAAAATTTCGAAAAAAATAGCAAAAAAATTAAAAACCCTCTTTCTGGCATTATTTTTAGCGAAAATGGGATGAAATAAACCGAGAAAAAGAGAAAAAAATTTTAGTCCCGAATTCCGTTCATACTCGACCCGGGCAAGAAAATTCCGAAAAAAATACAAAAAAATTAAAAAACCACTTTCTAGCATTATTTTAAGCCAAAACGGGATGAAATAGGCCGAGAAAGAGATAAAAAAAATTTAGTCCCGAATTCCATTCATATTCAACCCGGGCAAGAAAATTCCGAAAAAAATAGAATAAAAAATCAAAATATTAAAAAACCTCTTTCCGGCATTATTTTTAGCCAATACGGGATGAGATTGGCTGAGAAAGAGAAAAAAAAAATTTAGTCCCGAATTCCGTTCATACTCTACCTGGGCAAGAAAATTTCGAAAAAAATAGAAAAAAATTTTAGTCCCGAATTCTGTTCATACACGTCCCGGGCAAGACAATTCCGAAAAAAATATCAAAAAAATTGAAAAAATTAAAAAACCTCTTTCCGGTATTATTTTTAGCCAAAACGGGATGAGATAGGCCGAAAAAAATAGAAAAAAGTTTTAGTCCTGAATTTCATTCATACTCGACCCGGGCAAGAAAATTCCGAAAAAAATAGCAAAAAATTTCAACAAACTAAAAAACCTCTTTCCGACATTATTTTTAGCCAAAACGGGATGAGATAGGCTGAGAAAGAGAAAAAAAAAAATAGTCCCGAATTCTATTTCTACCCAACCCGAGCTAGAAAATTGCAAAAAAAATAGCAAAAAAATTAAAAAAATTAAAAAAAGTTAATTCCGGCTTTATTTCATTCCAAAACGGGTTGAGGGAGACCGAGAAAGAGATAAAAAAATTTTAGTCCCGTATTCCGTCCATACTCGACCTAGGCAAAAAAATTCCGAAAAAAATAGCAAAAAAATTCAAAAAATTAAAAAACCTCTTCCTGGCATTATTTTTAGCTAAAACGGGACCAAATAGGCCAAGAAAGAGGTAAAAAAATTTTAGTCCCGAATTTCGTTCATACTCGACCCGAGCATGAAAATTCCAAAAAAAATAGAAAATAAAATCAAAAAATTAAAAAACTTTCTCCCGGCATTATTTATAGCCAAAACGGGATGAGATAGGTCGAGAAAAAGAAAAAAATTTTAGTCCCGAATTCCGTTCATACTCGACACGGGCAAGAAAATTCCGAAAAAAATAGCAAAAAAATTCAAAAATTAAAAAACCTCTTTCTGGCGTTATTTTTAGCCGAAATGGGATGAGATAGGCCGAGAAAGAGAGAAAAAAATTTTAGTCCCGACTTTTGTTCATACTCGACTTGGGCAAGAAAATTTCGACAAAAATAAAAAAAAATTTTAGTCTCGAATTCCGTTCATACTCGACCCGGGCAAGAAAATTCCCAAAAAAATAGCAAAAAAATTCAAAAAATTAAAAAACATTATTCTGGCATTATTTCTATCCAAATCAGGATGAGATAGGACGAGAAAGTGAGAAAAAAATTTTGGTTCCGAATTCCGTTCATACTCGACCCGAGCTAGAAAATTCCAAAAAAAATAGTAAAGAAATTCAAAAAATTAAAAAACTTCATTCCGGCATTATTTTTATCCAAACCAGGATGAGATAGGCTGAGAAAGGGAGAAAAATATTTTACTCCTAAATTTCGTTCCTACCCGACCCGGGCTAGAAAATTCTAAAAAAAATAGCACAAAAATTCAAAAAATTTAAAAACATCATTCCGGCATTATTTCTATCCAAACCGTGATGAGATAGGCCGAGAAAGAGATAAAAAACTTTTAATCCCGAATTCCGTTCCTACCCGACCCGGGAAAGAAAATTCTAAAAAAAATATCAAATATATTCAAAAAAATTAAACATATTTCCGACATTATTTTTATCCAAACCGGGATGAGATAGGCCGAAAAAGAGAGAAAAAAAATTTAGTCCCAAATTCCGTTTCTACCCAACCCGGGCAAAAAATTCCAACAAAAATAGCAAAAAAATTTTAAAAAATTAAAAAACATAAACCTGCATTATTTCTATCGAAACCGGGATGAGATAGGCCGAGAAAGAGAAAAACATTTTATACCCGAATTCCGTTCCTAACCAACCCGGGCTAGAAAGTTCCAAAAAAAATAGCAAAAAAATTCAAAAAATAAAAAAACTCATTACGACATTATTTCTATCCAAACCGGGATGAGATAGGCCGTGAATGAGAGAAAAATATTTTAGTCCCAAATTCCGTTCCTACTCGACCCGGGCTAGAAAATAGCAAAAAAATTCAAAAAATTAAAAAACATCATCATTCCGGCATTATTTCTATCCAAACTGGGATGAGATAGGCCGAGAAAGAGAAAAAAAAATTTCAGTCCCGAATTCCGTTCCTACTCGACTTGGGCAAAAAAATTCCAAAAAAAAATAGCAAAAAAATTCCAAAAATTTAAACATCATTCCGACATTATTTTTATCCAAGCCGGGATGAGATAGTCTGAGAAAGAGAGAAAAAAATTTTAGTCCTGAATTCCGTTCCTACCCGACCCAGGCAAGAAAATTCCAAAAAAATAGCAAAAAAATTAAAAAAAATATCATTCCGTCATTATTTCTATCGAAACTGAGATAAGATAGGCCGAGAAAGTGAAAAAAATTTTAGTCTCGAATTCTGTTCCTAACCGACCCGGGCTAGAGAATTCCAAAAAAAATAGCATTGAAATTCCAAAAATTAAAAAACATCATACCGGCATTATTTCTATCCAAACTAGGATGAGATATGCCGAGAAAGAGAGAAAAAAATTTAGGCTCGAATTCTGTTTATACCTGACCCGGCTAGTAAATTGCAAAAACAATAGCCAAAAAAATTCAAAAATTTAAAAACCATCATTCCGGCATTATTTCTATCCAAATCGGGATGAGATTGGCCGTGAAAGAGAGAGAAAAATTTTAGTCCTGAATTCCGTTCCTACTCGACCCGGGCTAGAAAATTCCAAAAAAATAGCAAAAAAATTCAAAAAATTAAAAAACATCATTCCGACATTATTTCTATACAAATCAGGATAAGATAGGCTGAGAAAGAGAAAAAAAAAATTTTAGTTCTGAATTCCGTTCCTACCCGACCCGGGCTAGTAATTTCCAAAAAAATTAGCAAAAAAATTCAAGAAATTAAAAAACATCATTCCAGCATTATTTCTATTCAAACCAGGATGAAATAGGCTGAGAAAGATGGAAAAAAATTTTAGTCCTGAATTCCGTTCCTACCCGACCCAGGCTAGAAAATTCCAAAAAAATTAGTAAAAAAATTCAAAAAATTAAAAAACATCATCATTCTGGCATTATTTCTATCCAAATTGGGATGAGATAGGCCAAGAAAGAGAAAAAAAAATTTATTCCCAAATTCCATTTCTACTCGACCTGAGCTAGAAAATTAAAAAAAAAAAATAGCAAAAAATTTAAAAACATCATCATTCAGGTATTATTTCTATCAAAACCGGGATGAGATCGGCCGAGAAAGAGAAAAAAAAATTTTAGTCCCGAATTTCGTTCCTACTCAACCAGGGCTAGAAAATTCCAAAAAATTTAGCAAAAAAATTCAAAAAATCAAAAATCTTCATTCTGGCATTATTTCTATCCAAACCAGGATGAGATAGGCCGAGAAAGATAGAAAAAAATTTTAGTCCCGAATTTCGTTCCTATCCGACCCGGGCAAGAAAATTCCAAAAAAAAAATAGCAAAAAAATTCAAAAAATTAAAAAACATCATTTTGGCATTATTTTTATCCAAACCGGGATGAGATAAGCCGAGAAAGAGAAAAAAAAAAATTTGGTCCCGAATTCCGCTCCTACCCGACCCGGGCAAGAAAATTCCAAAAAAAATAGCAAAAAAAATTCAAAAAATTAAAAAAAACATCAATCCGGCATTATTTCCATCGAAACCAGGATGAGATAGGCTGAGAAAGAGAGAAAAAAATTTTATTCCTGAATTCTGTTCCTACTCGAGCCTGGCTAGAAAATTAAAAAAAAATAGCAAAAAAATTCAAAAAATTAAAAAACATCATTCCGACATTATTTCTTTCCAAAACGGTTTGAGATAGGCCGAGAAAGAGAAAAAAAAAAAAAATTAGTCCGAAATTCCTTTCCTACCCGACCTGCGCTAGAAAATTCCAAAAAAAATAGCAACAAAATTTAAAAAATAAAAAAACATCATTTCAGCATTATTTCTATCGAAACCAGGACGAGATTGGCCGAGAGTGGGAGAAAAAAATTTTAGTCCCGAATTCCGTTCCAACCCGATTAGGGCTAGAAAATTCCAAAAAAAAAAAAAATAGTAGAAAAATTCAAAAAATTAAAAAACATCATTCTGGCATTATTTCTATCGAAACCAGGAAGAGATAGGTCGAGGAAGAGAGAAAAAAATTTTAGTCCCGAATTCTGTTCCTAATCGACCCGGGCTAGAAAATTTTTAAAAAAATAGCAAAAAAATCCAAAAAATTAAAAAAACATCATTATGACATTATTTCTATTCAAACCGGGATGAGATAGGCCGAGAAAGAGAAAAAAAAAAAATTTAGTCCTGAATTTTGTTCCTACTCGACCCGGGAAATAAAATTCCAAAAAAAAAAGCAAAAAAATTCAAAAAATTAAAAAACATCAACACAAACAAAAAATATCAATTTCTTAATTAACCCATGAGTACATGTACAAACTAGTACATACTCACACAAAATCAAAAATAGCTTAACACTTATATAACACATACTATTCAAGTTTCTCCATAATGTCAAGCATATTCTAAATCAAGAGAGAGATATCATAATTCATGTAATC
The DNA here is from genome assembly GCF_001633185.2 of Quercus lobata. Taxonomy (NCBI): domain Eukaryota; kingdom Viridiplantae; phylum Streptophyta; class Magnoliopsida; order Fagales; family Fagaceae; genus Quercus; species Quercus lobata. The sequence continues at coordinate 36,597,849 of NC_044913.1, read as the reverse complement.
CTCATGAAAAATAAAACTAGACACAAAATAAAATATTTTTGCCTTTTTGAAAAATTTTCAATGTTTTTGGATTTTTTTTAATAAAAAAAAAACACCTAAAAACATAAACAAAATATGTCCATAAATAATTGAAAGAATTAAAACAAGGACAAGTAAACAACACTCACCTTAGCAAGTCTTTTCTCACCCATATAGCACGAGTCTTCGGCTTTGTAGGTGAAAATCCATGAGAAGCAGAGTGTATTTAAGGGATTACACCAATCTTCTGAGAAAGACTGAAATCCTGCAAATTCCTTTCACAAGCCTCAAAAAGATCAACTAAAACAATAGTGTCCTTTTTATTCAAAATATCACAATCAAATACAGTAAGACGCTTAAAATTATCCATGATAACAGGGATCAAGGATCAACTCTTAGATCAAAAGATCTAAAACAAAAGAGCTACCCGCTCTGATATCACTTGTACACTTTTAGACCCCTTAAAACACAACAAGATTGACCTAATTAATTAGCCAAGTGATTACTTAGTTAAATTATTCAAATCTAGGTTAACACAAATATATCATATCATTGTAAAGTGCTGAAAATAAGTAACACAACAATATGATAACCTAGTAAAATCAAACTGGTAAAAAACCTGGGGAGGATTTCACCTAGCTATCCTCAAGGTAAAACAGCAAATCCACCATGAAAGAATTGAAATTTGTATAATAGAACTTAGACCACTGACATCCTATTGTTACCTCGAGTAGAAAACTTACTACCACGACCCTATGATAGCTCCGAGTCTACGGACTACTTTTTTCCTTGGCCTTTGTAAAAACACAAACACCCACATTTGTCACTTTGAGATCATACTCAAAGGTTTAACAACACAAACTCTCCTGTTTGTGACTCTAAAACCACCTTTGGAGGTTTAGATCATCAGCACTTTTGATGACTAGAGAAGGCAGCAACTTCTACAATACCGGATCTTAAGATTCTTCAAGGAATAACACTGGTAGAAAACATGAGAGAGCTTTTGGGTACAAAACCCTAGACACAAAGAGACACACTCTTCTCTCTTTAAAAAGCCTTATAAAAATGTGCTTAGGATTTCCTTTATATACTAGGAGTGTTTTACTTTAAACCCAATACGTTTAAGTAGAGTTTGGGCTGAAATAGAATTCAGTAGAACCATATTTCGATCAATCGATCCTGTCTTTCGATTGATCGAACTAGGCAGTTTTTGAATTCTTTTTTCTGCAACTTACTTGTTCTTGAATCTTGACTTGAATCACCTTGAGCATTGTCTAATAAAACCTATAAACTCTAGGATATATATCGACAAGTTTGTGTTCACGATTTGCAAATTGTTCAAAAGTTTTAGAACCTAATAAACTGTAAAATTGTAATTTACAGTTATGTTTTATGTTGGCTTTATTCCATGACAAAAAGTGTTGTAATTACTTTAATTTTATTCCTAGTATTTTGTGGGATTTTATTGTAATGGGTTTAGTATCAAGTTGGTGAAGAATCAATGGATTTCGCAAGAAGCTCACGAGAAGCTAACCCGCGAAAGAGCCACATGAGGAGCACATGTCTGGAAGTTGAAGAGTTATGCCAGGCTGTCGTTTTCACTAGTGTCTCGCGGGTAAGGCCTTCCAGCGAGATAGTCGCAGAACTTTCTGCCTGGAGGTTTTTTAAGTGTAACTTGCTTACCCTTCACCTATTCTATATATACTCTCATTACCCACAAATGTAAAGGAGGTCATTCAGAGAGAAAAACCCTAGATAGGTTTTATACAACAAACACCCATCTTTTTGAGAGTGAGCTACTCATCCTTAGTGAGAAATCATTGTAGCTTCTTCTCCTCCTCTCTCCCATTATCATACCTTGAGAGGAGATTTGTACCCAAACACAATCCACACCTTTTCAATGTAGTGAGTGTTTTTGGTGTTACTGGAAAGCATTGGAAGACGCTAAGGATGGCAGATGCAACATGGAGCTTGTTGCGGGATCCGGAGAGTTAGACAAGATACGGTTCTGAGAAGCCTTGTTGGAGTAGGAGTTTTGAGGGCTTAGGTACAACGGGTAGATTAGGCTTGGAGTGTTTCTTGCTAACTCATGTATCCCAACTGATTGTATAGTGGATCAATTACCGCTTGGAGGGCAGCGGAGAGGTTTTTCGCCGAGTCCTTCAGTTTCCTCTTCGATAACACATCGGTGTGTTATCTATGTTTGCACTCTTCTTCCTTACTCTTTTACATTTCATTGTATTGCTATGATTATATGAATATGTGTTAGAGTAGTTTGTTTGTTTATCTGCTCGCATTTACATTATTCTGCACTTAGAATTAAGTTAGTGTAAAATCTATCAAGCTGTAACTTTTATTTGGGGGTCTAAATAGTTTTTGTGTTTTTAACACATTTTCGAGCTTTCAATTGATATCAGAGTGGGTATACTCGATTTGGTTTCATTACCTAAGTGTGATCCTTGACCCCTTGTGTGTTTTGCCATGGATAATGCTTTGTATGCTTCTATGGATATTGTTAATTGTAACATGCCATGTGTTTGTGAAAATGCCTCTATGAGTATTTATCCTCATGATTGTGATGCCATGTTACATGAATCCTTGGGTGTTGTTGATATTCTTAATATCAAACTCTTGAAGAAAAAGGCTAAGAAGTTTAATAAGGATTTGAGCAAGTTATTTTGTGAAAATGATGAATTGATTGCTAAGCTAAATGAATCCAACAAATTGGTTGAAAAGTATAAGAAGCTTGTTGAAAAGTATAAGAAGCTTGCTGAAAAGTATAAGAAGCTTGCTGAAAATTCTCTTGAAAAGCTGAAAGAGTTTGAATGTTTGAATATAAACTTGGATGCTAAACTTGTTTTGTCTAACAAACTTGTTAACGATCTTAAATGTGAAAATGAATCTCTTAAAATGCATGCCAGGTGTTTGATTGCTGAATCTGTTGCTAAAAAGGAAGAAAATATATGTTGCAATCATGTTGTAGTACCCGATTTTGTGCCTATTGTGTGTTCTACCTCAAAGGACAAATCGGTGTACATTTCTCCACATAAAAAAAAATCAAAAGGTGGAGAGAAATGTTGTTAAGTCAAAGCCTCCATTTAGGTCTCAATCTAAGGTTTTGGATGGATCTAAGTTTGTTCCAACTTGCCACCATTGTGGTGTGATTGGTCATATAAGACCTCAATGTCATATGTTGAAGAGGGAACAAAACCATGTTGCTAAATCCCTTCTCAAAAAGCCTAATGGACCTAAACACATTGTTTGTCACCATTGTGGTGCCTTTGGTCATCTAAGACCTCAATGTTCTAAATTTCATACTTTTAAAAGAATCAAAATAAAAGAAAAACTTGAGCTTTTTGGAAGTTGTGCGAAAGAGAGTAAACCGATTTTGAGTGAAAATAACATGTTGTTAAAGAAAATGTTTAATGCTCTTAACTCTTTGACTATGTGCATCTCCAGTTCTCATTCTTTCAACCCTCGTCTCACTTCTCTTGAGACACTCATTCCAAAAAATCGTTCCGTTTGGATGAGGAAGGGTTCCTATGGTTGAGTTTATACTCTTTTGGTCCTTGATCTAATTCTTTCGATTTTTGTAGGACCTTTCATGCATTAGATGGTTCATTATCATGCATTTGTGCATCACGCATCTCTTTATATGCATTGTTTTGTTTTTGTTTTTTATCTTACTTTTATGTCTTTGTTTTGTGTGTGTAAAAATCTAAAACCACATAAAAAGTGAAAAGTTCAAAAAGTTTGATCGTATATATTCGAGCACATTTCACATGTGAGTTTGGCCTAGTACCTTCGTACTAATGGCGTAGTGCATTTACGAGTTTAGCTTGTTATGTATGCACATATATCTGTGTGGGAAAAATCTTGAAAACTATGTATGACTGTTGTAAATAGATCTTCAAGCTTGTCATGAATGATTGGTCAATAGTCTTGATGGTTTTGATACTTACATAGACTTGTGCCTATATCTCTTCCTACTTTATTTTTTTGTTTTTGCTATAGGGCTCACCAAATGTAAATCTCCAAATGAAAAGAGATAATGAGCTACAAAAGTCTGTCGCACATACTAGTATTTGACTAGAAAAAAGGGAAAGCGACTCTTGTATTGAAATGTATGATGCTTAGAAAGCCAAAGGCTTATTCTCAATATTGAAATATAAAAAATTTCAAGCACCAATCTCAAAATGAGATGTATTGTTCAAAAATGATCAAATGTTATGATTTGTAAAAAAGCCAAATGAAAAGTTTCAAAGATATGTAATCTTTTTCTTATGGGAGGTCATATATGGTCATTTCTATAATTGAGATAGACCACTTGACTTAGTACTAGTTGTGTATGACTTGATTGAATTGATCATTGAAGCTTCACTTTGGTCTAAGGACTATTCCACACTTGCTTCACACACACAACACACAAGGTTAATGTTCAATGAATATCTATTTCATTTGTGTGATTGTACATATTCAAATGTGATGTGTGTGTGCTCAACCATATGTGAATCAAACCAAAAAGATTATTTGTTCTTTTTGTTTGCTTTTGGAAGTGATTTGTATCACTCATGTTTTTCAAAGTTTTTAAAGTTGTTTTCATATGAAAAACATGTTTTCTGGGTGTTTTCGTGACCCATTTCATGTGTAAGCTCAACTGGGAGTTATATGGTCCAAATCTCAATTTTTTCAACTTTGGACAGAGAGTTTTGCGACTGTTTTGCGAGTAACTTGCGAGTAAGGCTTACCCGCGAAAAATTTTGCGAGTCAGCTTCCTGCGAAAATTTCCAGATCAGCTTTTTAAAGGGCTTTTCGTGTGACATTTGTTTTAAACTTCTCCCATCTTCTCCCAAACCCCTGGTTTAATGTTTCTACATCAAAACCCAACTAAATTCAAGTGTTTTTCATTCTATTAACATCTCTAAGGTAACACTTACTGTTAGATTCTCAGGATTAGGAACTAATGTATTAGAACTCTAATTTGTATTGTTGGCAATCTATGATCAAAACAGGTTTTGGTCTTATTTAGACTTGCTCAAAGTATATGCGTTTTATGTAAAGTTGGAATCGAGTTACTGCAGAATTTACTGTGCAATTCTGTCTGGCTCAATCGATCAAGAATTAGACTCGATCGATCGAAACACGAGCATAATGTTTTTCTGTAGAATTTTCCAACTCTGCCCAAGCCCATATGACGTGTAGGGTTTTATGTTTTGTCTTAAGTATAAAAGGGAAAACCCTAACCACGTTTTTGGTTGTCCATTATGTTGTGTGTGTGAATCTTTTGTAAAATCAAGAGGTGGTTGCCTTCACACATACTTAGGGTTTCCAAGATTCAAGACTATGTCGAGAACTTGGTAATCATTTCAGTTGCTGCATTAAAGAGCTAAAAGAAACACAAGCGGGTGTGCTTGTATTTGCTGGAGAATCCAAGAAAGAAGGAGTCTGTGGTCTCGGAGCTTGCACGTGGTTGTGTTAGTAAATTTTTACTAGTGGGTAGTAATAGGATGTCAGTGGTCTAAGTCCTATTATAAAAATTCGATTCTTTCATAGTGGATTCAGGTTTATCTTAAGAATAGCTAGGTTAAATTCTCTCCAGGTTTTTACCGGTTTGGTTTCCTAGGTCATCATATCTTTGTATTCTTTATATTCTGCAATTTACATTGATATGATTATATGATTGTGTGTTAACCTAGATCTGAAATTTGGATTAAGTAATTACTTGGCTAATTAACTAGGTTAATCCAATTGTGTTTTAAGGGGTCTAAAAACATACAAGTGGTATCAGAGCAGGTTGCTTTTTTATTGAAGATCTTTTTATCTCTGAGCTAATCCTTGACCCCTGTTGTCATGGAACATGGACGCTCTCTTGTCATTCCACCTCACTTTGATGAGAATAATTATGCTTATTGGAAAGTAAGGATGAAAGCCTTCCTGAAATCAATTGATGAGTGAGTCTGGAACTCTGTTGAATACGGATGGAAGAAGCTCACTACTCCTGTTAGTGAGTAGCAAACTTCTCAAAAAGAAGCAGCCGTGTTCAATAGCAAAGCTATGAATGCTATCTTTAGCGTTGTTTCTATGGAAGAATTTATTCTCTAATGTTGAGGTTGCTCACACTGCTTGGAATATGCTCTAAACTGTGCATGAAGGCACAAAGGCTGTCAAAATTAATAAGTTGCAGCAATTAACTTCTAAATTTGAAAGTATTAGAATGTCTAATGATGAATCCTTTGATAAATTCTATGCTAAACTCAATGATATTATTAATTTTGCTTACAACTTGGGTGAAATCTATGATCAACCTAAAATTATTAGGAAGATTCTTAGATCTTTAACTGAAGATTTTAGACCCAAAGTGACTACCATCACTAAGAGCAAGGATGTGGATTCCATCCTTGTTAATGAACTTGTAGGATCTCTTCAGTCCTATGAGTTGGACCTACCTAAGACTAGCAAATCAAAATCAATGGCTCTCAAGTCTGTTGATGATGTTGAGGCAAGTGGATTTGATGATGATCTCTCTGCTCCTCAATGTTTTGGATGTCAAAGGTATGGTCATATGAAATTTGAATGTCCTACATACTTGAGGTCTATGGGTAAGGCTATGGTTGTAACCCTCAATGATGATGAAGTTTCTGATGATGAGTCTGGTTGTGACGAGGATGAAAACTTCATTGCTTTCACTGCTACTACTGTAGTCAATGAAAGCTTGTCTGTTGAAGAGAACCCTTCTGATGGAGAACTCTCAGAACCCTTCTGATGGGGAACTCTCTAAGGATGCAGATCTTCAAGAAGCCTATAATAAATTTTGCAAAGTTGTTGCAAAGGATGCTATGAATGTTGAATTAGGCTTAAAGAAAATTGCATCTCTTGAGTTTGATAAGAAAAATTTGCTTGTGAATTTATTTGATGCTACTGAACTTTTGAATAATGTGAAGATTGAGAATATGCTTTTGCTTGAAAAGGTCAAGAAATTGGCTAATTAACTAGGTTAATCCAATTGTGTTTTAAAGGGTCTAAAAACATACATTTAACACTCTTTATTGATTTTGATCCTTAGATTATGCTTTTGGGGGTTTTATGTTCATAGTTGGGATTTTCTCAAATGGGAGTTGGAAAACTTAATTTTTGTCAATCTTTTTGATTGGAATTTGTTTTAAATGATGATTTTCTTTGGATGTTGGCCCCTTATGACAAAAATAACATGTATTTAGGCAAGATTTTCATATGTTCATGCATTGTTTAACATACATGTGTAGTGTGTGCAATCTATGTGTTTGATAAAATGCCCAAATGACATTTTGTTGTTGTTTTGGACTCCGATTAGAACCAAACTTTGGGGATAACCATAATTTTTCATGTTTATCATGTTTTAATCATTGGTTGTGTGTGTTACACACTTTGCCCCTTGAGTGCTTGCACATGCATTGGTCATGCATCTCACATGCACACTAGATGCACCTTTCATGCACACTAGATGCACCTTTGCTGCACACACTTGATTACTTGACATGTTTTTACATTCAATCATGCTAGTTAAGTCTTTTTAGACCTTTTAGTCATATAATATGTTCTTGTGTCTATGTCATGCCTATGTTCCATCATTCTTATCATGTCATGTATACTTTATACTTTGTAGCATGTTTTAAGATGTCTTTGTTTTTTTGTTTGAGTTTTATTTTCTCATTCATCTTGCACCCCTCATGCATCATACCCTTGCATATATCTTCTTTTCTTTCTCTCCTTCCTCTTGATTGTTTTGTCTATTCGTGACAAAAAGGGGAAAAGTATACCGAGGAGTATACAGGTTTGTATCGTCATTTCTATATGACTCATGTGCACACTCTTAGGGGGAGTAATTTTACCTCGTGCACATTCGTAGGGGGAGAAAGTCATAGGGGAGATGCATATACCAAGGGGGAGAAGACATTATTTTATGAGAAAACCTTGCCTCGTGCACATTTGTAGGGGGAGAAAGTCATAGGAGAGATGCATATACTAAGGGGGAGAAGGCATTCTTTTATGAGAAAACCTTGTTTTACTTTATACTTGTTTTCCCGTTGTTTTATGGTGCTTTGAGTTATGTTTAGTATCATCTATGCTTTGCTACTTTCATCGCATCATGCTCTTGTGCCCTAGTAGGATCTTGTTCCTAGATGCATATATTTCATGTATTTTGCATTGGTCAAGTGTTGGACATGCAATTGATCCGTGGGATTGCTCTTTATTGCATTGCATGTCCGGATGAGTATTTACTTGCTAAATGTTCATTGTAGTCATTCTTCAATGACTGATCCTGTTTGATCAAGATATGCTTACATGTTCTATTGTGTTTACTTGATCGCAATTTACTTGTTATATTATACTTGTTCTTTTATCACTTGATTTACCTTGAGGGTCTAATGTGTTTTGTGCAAGTGTTTCAGACTATAGGTATATATATTCCAAGTGCTACACTGGTTTTAGATTTAGGTGTGAGTGAGTTTTGTTATTGTTCCCAAACTCACGTTTAAGTCTAGAGTCTGTTATAGGGTATTTTGTCACGGAATAGCCAAAGGGGGAGATTGTAAAGTTGTGATTTACAGTTATGTTTTATGTTGGCTTTATTCCATGACAAAAAGTGTTGTAATTGCTTTAATTTTATTCCTTGTATTTTGGGGGATTTTATTGTATTGGGTTTAGTATCAAGTTGGTGAAGAATCAGTGGATTTCGCGAGAAGCTCACGAGAAGCTAACCCGCGAAAGAGCCATGTGAGGAGCACATGTCTGGAAGCTGAAGAGTCGTGCCAGGCTATCATTTTCGTGAGTGTCTCGCGGGTAAGGCCTTCCCGCGAGATAGTCATGAAACTTTCTGCCTGGAGGTTTTTTAAGTGTGACTTGCTTACCCTTCACCCATGCTATATATACCCTCATTATCCATAAATGTAAAGGAGGCCATTCAGAGAGAAAAACCCTAGATAGGTTTTATACAACAAACACCCATCTTTTTGAGAGAGAGCTACTCATCCTTAAAGAGAAATCATTATAACCTCTTCTCCTCCCCTCTCCCATTATCATACCTTGAGAGGAGATTTGTACCTAAACACAATCCACACCTTTTCAGTGTAGTGAGTGTTTTTGGTGTTGCTGAGAAGCATTGGATGAAGCCAAGGATGACAGATGCAACATGGAGCTTGTTGCGGGATCCGGAGAGGCCTTGTTGGAGTAGGAGCTTGGAGGGCTTAGATACAGTAGGTAGATTAGACTTGGAGGGTCCTTGCTAATCCATGTATTCCAACTGATTGTCTAGTGGATCGATTACTGCTTGAAGGGCGGCGAAGAGGTTTTTCGCCGAGTCTTTCGGTTTCCTCTTCGATAACACATCGGCGTGTTATCTGTATTTGCACTCTTCTTCCCTACTCTTTTACATTTCATTTTACTGTTGTGATTATATGAATATGTGTTAGAGTAGCTTGTTTGTTTATCCACTCGCATTTACATTATTCCGCACTTAGAATTAAGTTAGTGTAAAATCTATCGAGCCATAACTTTTATTTGGGGGTCTAAACAGCTCTTGTGTTTTTAACACATTTTCGAGCTTTCACAAACAGTAAACGAAAATACGTTTTTCACTCATTTAAAAATGTCTTGTAGTAGTTTACCATACGTGTACCACTCTGCTTAGTGCTTGATTGGTTATCCATAAATGAAAGTGATGAGCCCCACGTTGGTGACTTGGTGTATTAGTTACACACAAATTCTTATACTTGTTGTTTCCTTCAACAAGGAAACTGTGCAATGAAATAAGCCACACGTTGAGTGGCTATGTGGGTCTGACACTATTGTTTACAAATGCTATGTGGATTTGTTTACAGTAGTTTACAAAGGAAAACTTTGCAAGATATGGATTTTGTAGTTATTGCTTACGTAGCAATAACTTATAAGTTATAACAATACAGAAAATTATATGAAAATCAAATGTTATAACATGCACAGTGGGTTTTCTTATTATATTATAAATGTTCTTGTTTATTAGACCTCTTTTTCTAGTATGACATATATTTAATACATGTAATTGTGATGGCAATTTTTTTTAACTATGATGTTAAAATAAAATTGTGAAAATATGAGAAAATTATGAAATTAGTTTTCTAATTTTCTGTATAATTATGCATGGAATTTATTTAATTTTTGATTTAATTTATGATGTCTTTTTAACATATTGTGATATGATTGAATTGATATTATATGAATGCATTGATGAATATGTGTCCAAAGGGTTTATGAGACTCTTTGGCTCATCTCTATAGTTAAAGATTGTATTGGTAATTTATGCAACATGTATATTTTTATTTATTGTTATTGTGGATGGATAAGACAATTTTTGAAATTATTTGGTAACATGGCATCCCCAAATTTTTTTTTAATTACAAATAGAATCTTTGTAGTAGGGTACTTGAAGGTCAAAATGGGCATTTGTCCCTTTTGCCCAAAAGATGTAGCAAAATGCCTCTGTTCTGAAACTATCTAGCAAAATGCCTCTATTTTGAAACTCGATTTTTAGAAAATCGAGTTTCAATGAAAAACTCGATTTGATGAAAATCGAGTAATGTGAGAAATTTTACATGGAACTTGAGTTCCATGTATTTTTATTTTATTTTATTATTATTTTTTTTAAGTTTGATTTCACATAACTTGATTTTTTAAAAATTGAGTTTTTCATTGAAACTCGATTTTTAGAAAATCAGGTTTAAAACAGGGGGCATTTTGCTAGATAGTTTCAGAACATGGGCATTTTGCTGGAAAGTTTTGGCGAAAGGGGCAAATGCCCATTTTGGCCGATACTTGAATATGTAATTTTTTGGGCCATGTTTTTGACTATTTTTTTGGGCCATTGTTTTTGGCAATGTAAATTAAGGCTATGAAGCCATGTAAGGGGACGTGTTTCACGGTTACCTATAATTTTCAAATTTTCAACAAGTGTTTGGTCAGACCCAACAACCAATGGGGCACCTCTTCTGTCGTTTTTGGGTAGTATACCCTAAATGCCACCACCACCTATGATGCCAATTCCCTAAACTTCACCAGACCTACTCACGATCTACTAAAGGGGTAAATCCGGCTTTTAAAAATGCCTGGGTTATGAAACAATGCCGAATGGTATTACAGAGCTGTGAGATTTCATTCTCAATAACGTTCAAGATTTCCATCACCATGTGTCTCGCCCATCTTATCGGTATAGTAAACCCTATCTAGCTTGGATCGATAGTGTTCCATTTTCGCCTGGGTATGTAATGCCTTAATTTTGTATGTTCAACGCTTTGGGCAACCTAGAGCAAGACTTGGCACACTTTCGTTCTTGTTGTGGGGATACTGCATAATGTGTTGTGCACAAAGATGTATGGACACATGTTATATGTATGATTTAATATGTGGATGGTGTGATGTTTTATTCTTCACAAAATTTTATTTAAAATCAATTAGATGTGTTATTCCAATTTACATAGTGAGAGATGATTATAAGCTTAGTGAAATTTTTTATCTCACTATGTAGAAAGGAATATCATGGTCTAGTTGGATTTTTGGAAATAAAATTTAAAAATGCACATGCTAATTTCAACTCATGTAATAAATGTAGTGAACATGGCCACTAAGAATGTAGTCGCTAATCTAAGTAAACGAGAGAAACTTGAGGGAACCAACTATGATATGTGGCATAGAAAAATTCAATATCTGCTTAATGATCAAGAGGTCCTTGAAATCCTAACCAATGTGATGATGTGACCTAAAAATGGGAATACTGCCAAACATTGCCATGACTTGAGGACTATGAGTCTTGGGTTAAGAAAGATCGATGTGCACTCTTCACTATGCTGAGTAGCATGCATAATGATCTTATTGGGGAGTTGGAGGACTACCTAAATGCCCAAGAGATGTGGAACCAGCTTAAGATTGCCTATGGAGGGACTTCAACAACTAGGTTGCGAGCTCTTACTTTGAAGTTTGAGCAATATGTTATGGATTCAAAGCATAGCATGGCTGAACACTTAAGGACAATGTCTGCATTGATCTGTGACCTAAAGGTTGCTGCCAATAATCTTTCTGATGAACAACAGATCACAGCGATGATATGTTCATTGCCTGAACCTACTTCGGGGCAAATGTAGCTTGTTTTGACACACAGTGAGAATATTAAGATTTTTGCTGATATTTCTCGTTATCTCAAGCTTGAGGTAGAGCGCATGGGGGCGCAACAAAACACCCTCCTTGTTGCCCAATCTGGGCAGCGGAAGGCATTTAGGCCTAAACACAAAGGACAAGGGAGGACTGCTAAAGGAGCTGGTAACATTGGGCCTAAAGAAGGCAAGATAGCAAATCGCCAAAAAGGCAAGTGTGCTAAGAAGGACAAGGCAAAGATCAAGTGCTACAATTGTGGTAAGAAGGGTCATTTCGCTTGTGAGTGCATTAAGCTGAAGAAGGTATCCATTCTTAACAACTCTGCTATTACTTATGTTTGTACACATGTTTTTGTTGCTCATACTATTCCTGGGTGGATTGTAGATTCAGGAGAAACCAAACATATATCCGAAGATAGAGTTGTGTGTGTGTGGATTACAAAAAGATACCAATAGGCACATAGTACATTATTTTGGGTAATGGAGCTCAAGAAAAAGTCAAAGGAGTTGGAACCTACCAGCTCAAATTGCGTCTGGGACATACGTTACTTCTTCATGATGTGCTTCATGCACCTGGTGTCCAATGTAATCTATTTTCAGTACTTACTATGATTAGACTTGGATTTAGTTTCCGTTTCGATGGTCCTCAGTTGGATTTTTATTTAAATAAAACCTTATATGTACATGGTTATTTATCTAATGATTTCTTTATGTTGGATTTAGATCATTCCTCTTTTTCTTTTATTGCTCATAATGATGATGTTTCTAATTTTGTAATGTGGCATGCTAGACTTAGACAAATAGGAAAAGATAGATTGGCTAGACTAGCTAGAGAAGGCCTATTGGGGTCTATAACTAATGTAAGCCTACCTATGTGTGAACATTGTTTAGCTGGAAAGGCTTGTAAGGCTCCAAGGGCAACTCATCCTTTGGAATTAGTCCATTCGGACTTATGTGGACCTATGAATGTTAAGGCATGCCATGGCACCTCTCATTTTCTCTCATTTATAGATGACTATGCACGTTTCAGTTATGTCTATTTAATCTCCCATCGCTTTGAAGCATTAGATTGCTTTAAGCACTTTATGGCAGAGGTTCAGAATCAGAAAGAAAGGAACCTAAAGGTTTTTCGAACTGATAGGGGTCACAAATATTTGTCTAAATAGTTTCAGGAACTGTGTGAGGAAAAATGGATACGTAGGCAATTGATGATTCCTGGTACTCCACAACAAAATAGTGTTGTAGTGAGAAGGAATCGTACTCTATTAAAGATGGTTAGATTGATGATGGTGCAAGCTAACCTTCCAATTTCATTTTGGGGGGATGCATTGTTGACTGCTGCCTACATCCTTAACCGTGTACCTTCTAAGTCAGTTCCCATAATGCCATATGAGTTATGGACTGGTGCAAAACCCAATTTGCAGAACTTGCGGCCTTGGGGTTGTGTAGGTTTTGTTCACAGTACTTCCCATAAGTATAGGAAATTGGGCCTTAGAGCAAGTAAGAAAATCTTCATAAGATATTCGGAAAGCTCAAAGGGGTATGTAATGTATGGTGAACATTCTAATGGTGGAATGACTGAGAAAGAGTCTCGTGATGTCAACTTCATTGAAGATGATTTTCCAAGCATCAGTGAAGCAAAACTAGATCTTCATTTTTATGAGCTACAAGAACTTGAAGGTGTCATACCATCTTTGTGTGAGGGTGGAGAATTACAACTTCATCCTGAAATTGCCAAAGATAGTGGGAGTGATTTGGCTCCTAGTGGGAGCACTAGATAGTGACACACAAGGATCCAAGGTACATAGAAGTGAACGTGGAACTATTCCCCGTCATCATTTTAAGATTGAGGGGGAATCTTTTAGAAGTGATTCACTGGACCTTGATGAGCCTTCTTCTTATGAGGAAGCATTAGCTTCACCTACTTCACATGAATGGATAGTTACTATGAGAGATGAGATGGATTCTATGGCAAAGAATCAAGTTTGCGAGTTGGTTGACCTTCCACTTGGGTGCAAGACCATTGGAAATAAGTGGGTTTTAAAAATAAAGTGCAAGATAGATAGATCAATTGACAAATATAAGGCTTGTCTCGTGGCGAAAAGCTATACCCAAAGAGAAGGGATAGACTATGAAGAGACTTTCTCCCCAGTAGTGATATTTGTCTCTATTTGCCCTATTCTAGCTATTGTTGCACATTTGGATTTGTAACTCTTCCAAATGGATGTCAAGACTGCATTTCTCAATGGAAAACTAGACGAGGAGATCTATATGGATCAACCTATTGGCTTTGAGGTCAAGGAACAAGGGCACAAAGTGTGCCGCCTTAAGCATTCCATTTATGGCCTAAAGCAAGCATCTAGACAATGGTATTTCAAATTTCATAAGGCTATTATTTCGATTGGTTTCGAAATGATGGAAGAAGACCATTGTGTGTATGTCAAACGATCAGGAAAGAGTTTACTTATCCTGTCTTTGTATGTGGACGACATTTTGTTGGCTGGAAATGATATGGAGATGATTGTCACCACCAAAAGGTGGTTGACCTCTATTTTTGAAATGAAGGACATGGGAGAGGCTAATTATGTGCTTGGAGTTAAGATTTTTAGGGATTGCTCAAAGAAGCTTCTTGGTTTGTCTCAAGAAACTTACATAAAGATGATCTTAGAGCGATTCCGTATGCATAATTCCAAACCCATAGACACTCCAATTGAGAAGGGATATACATTAAGCCTTGAAGATTGCCCTAAATCAAAAAAGGAAAAGAGAGTAATGGCAAGAGTTCCCTATGCAAGTGCAGTTGGAAGTCTAATGTATGTTATGTTGTGTACTCGACCAGACATTTGTTTTGCAGTTGGTATGGTTAGTCGTTATCAAAGTAATCCAGGACCTTTTCATTGGCAAGCAGTTAAGAGGATTTTTCGACACCTTCATGGGACATCAGATCTCATTCTTTGCTATCAGAGTGGAGATTTGAGATTGGGAGGTTATTCTGATGCCGACTGGGCCAGTGATAGAGATGAGAGCAAGTCCACTATAGGTAATGCATTTCTACTTAGTGGTGCAATTATCTCTTGGTGCAGTAAAAAACAGTATTGCATTGCTTTATCCACATTGGAGTTTGAGTATGTTGCTTGTTCAATAGCAGCACAAGAAGTTGTTTGGTTAAAGAGATTTTTCCAAAACCTAAGGGTGACATCTCTTGCAAATTAAGTTGTAAAGATGTATTGTGATAGTATGGTAGCCTTGGCTCATGCTAAAGATCCTAAGTATCATAGAAAAAGCAAACACATACAGACTCGTTATAACTACATTCGTCTTGCTATTACACAAGGAGAGGTGATCCTCCAACATATCTCCACTAGCAGGATGGTGGCTGATCCACTTACTAAAGCCATTGCTAGAGATGCCTTTCAGGTTCATGTTAGGAGTTTGGGACTTTGTAGGATTTGATATGTTTTTGAATACCTTATGGACATTTATGTTTTATGTTTATTCATACTTTATGCAATAATGATGTTATTTATTTTGATTCATCTTGTGATGTGATTGATATTTCATATTGAGCACACATTATTTGAGAATATGTTACCAGGCTTAGATCATTCTACTCACATAGACGATCACCCTAGCGCTTGAATAGCGAGTAGGATGAGACATAGTGATCACTTTGTTTTTTAGTAAATCAAGTAAGTGATCATCTTGACGCTTAAGGAGGTGTGCAAGATAATATAATGAATGTTGCCTTAGCTAGGCTAAGATGAGACTTATGGGAGTCGCACTTGAAGTGTATCCAAAAGTTCATGAAGCCTAAATAAAGCCAAATGTGAGTTCTTGGACAGGAACTTGATGTGTAACTATGCTAAGAAACTCAGGTTGGTTGCCTTTGTGGCAATCAGACTAAGATTTGTACGGTGTTTGAGTGTGACAAGCCTAGTTGAGTGGGAGCTCCACCGTAGCATACAAATTATACTGTATTTGCTATAGCTGACCAATCAAGGGAGTAATTGGATAGATCCCTACTTTGTCACTATGTGAGCCTTAATTGACCATTATATGGTCCATTCTGTGCCCTTTTTTTGGGCCTAGAACTATGTCATGAAGTGAATGTTTGATGTCACTACTTTAGCATGTCATCTCAAGGTCATGATATATACGATCTCGCAGAGCATGTCTAGGAAAGCGGTCAAGTGTGAATGAATTGATATGAGTGTTTGGGGAAGACTATTTAGAACACACCATTTATTTTATGGCTCATAGCCCGGGCGATTATGAGGAATTTTTTTTTTAACATAATCATGAGCATATTATATGGTATAGGATCAAGTGTTGCTTTGAGTTTTGAACTCATGAAGGATTAAAGAAACTTTATCAGGTGTGATCAAACAATCTGGGGCATAGACTATTATGAGTGATGTACTATGTTAGTTTAGATGGTGACTTAATATAGTACTCCTACCCTACACCTTCTCGTTAGGTCGCACACTCCATTTTTTTGTATAAAGAGAGGATTGGACAAGAGATTGAGAGGAGCCAGTTCTGATTGTAGTACCTAGTGTGGACGAGTGGGAGATGTTAGAAATTGGGCTGGTTTTGACCCAACCCATAAACTATGGCCCATGGATCATCCATATGGGTTATCTGATAAGTAGGTTTAAATTTTAACTAACTGATATTGGTATGAGTTATCAATATCAGTAGTGGAGTAATTTAAACTTAACGGATATTGATATGAGTTATCAGTATTAGTAGTGGAGTAATTTAAACTTAATAGATAAAATCTTTTAGGGATCACATATATCTTATAGTAAGTGAATCTCTATCAGTATTTTAAATTACTCATACATCAGTCAGATTAATATGAGATACAGTGAGTTAACATATGTATAGTTTTTGAGTGCTCTCTCAAAATAATCCATCTCTGGGGGACACCATCTAGTGTTCCCTAGAATTTGGAGCATGGAAATTAGGAGAGACTCTAGTAGCCTCTCTTGCGACTTGGAGGTGTTCCACAAAGGAGATCGTGGGGAGTTCGTAAAGCAAGCAAAGATCAAGATCTAACAATTTGGTGATCTGTTCCACCAAAGGTATGTGTCTATATGACCTCTAGTAAAGTAAATAACTATTCAACAATAGGAATCTGATGAACTTGCTGAGCAACCACCTTCAGCAAAAACCAAAAATAGTTAGCAACATAAAAGCCAAATAAAATATTTCCGCCCCAAAGAACCCAAAAAAAAAGGGAAAAAAAAAAAAACTCATCAATTAAAAATACTACTTTTAGCGTTTTTATTTATTTATTATATAAATCATGTGTTCTGGACCTTTCGGTTTGTCTGGGTGTAGGGACAAGATTATTATTAAAAAAAAAAAAAAAAAAATTGATGCATTCTCTAGAATCTCTTCCACTACATGAGTGAAGGAAGTACTTCTGAAACAAACATTGTCTCAGTAGAGAAGGATCTCAACCTCACCATCCGACTTTCTCCGACCATTCATCTGTTCCTTCGCAATCCTACTGGACTTCCTCAACTCAAGGTGTTTGTTTAAGGAACCTTTATTTCACCCATCATAAACAACACTTTATGCACAATTCTATCTATGTCTCTGCAAATCCAAAAAGAGATGATAATAAAAGATCTTATTTATTATTTTATAAGAAAAATAAAAGCAAGGCAAAGAATGAATTATAACTTTAAACATGACAAAGACACATAACCTATAACACAATAAAGTGGAAAAAGTTAATAAAAGGCATTGAAAAAAAATTAATTGCAAGAGTAGATGAGGATTGTGGATGACTATTTCATGCCTAGGATGAGGAGGGAAAATAATCAAAATATTATAATCAACGGATAAGGAAGAGAAATTGAATAGGTGAGGTAGTAACAGTTTGCAAGTTTCGTAGTTTCCTGAAAGTAATGATAGTGGGTAGTTTCTGAAGTTGCAAAAGCCGTGAAGACTGGAGTTATTCAAAGTAGTTTTTGGGTATGAAATACTATTTTGCTGGCAATGTTTTAGTACAAGTTAAACATGTATATTTATCTGATTATTTTTTAGTTTTGTCTCTACTTAAACTTAGGAATGTTGAGGGTATTTTGGAAAAAAAAAAAAAATCCAGTCCAAATAGAGAAAGTCTTTTAAATAGTAGTATAGATAATCTATTCTACCATTTAAGGGGTTTTTCCTGTTTGGACCAGATTTTTTTTTTGTCCAGAATACCCCTATTTCCTTAAGTTTAAGTAGAGACAGAACTAAAGGATAACAAAGTAAAAATACATATTTAACTTTCACTAAAACATTGCCTACAAAATACTACTATTTAAGGGATTTCTCCTGTTTGGACCGGATTTTTTTTGTCCAAAATACCCCTATTTCCTTAAGTTTAAGTAGAGACATAACTAAAGGATAACAAAGTAAAAATACATATTTAAGTCTCACTAAAACATTGCCTACAAAATAGGATTACTCTCCTACTAACCCACTTATTTAGAAACAAACTTCATGTTTAAACTTTTCTCTTTCTTTATTTTTTTTAATTGGCTGAATTTTTTTTTAACCCACGTTAAAAATTTTTTATCTTATTTTTATTTTTTATAAACCCACATTAAAAAGTTACTTTTTTGGTAAAATTTAATAATTTACATCAATTATAATTTGATATTACTATATTTTTTTAATTACAAAAAAATCTAGATGTGCGATAAGTGTCATGCATTTGTATAAAATATTAAAATTATAATTGATATAAATTATTAAATTATAACTCATGCTTAATGGATTGGATTGGGTTGGGTGAACATTGCTGCAGTCAATATTTTTTACTAACTTCAACAAACTCTGTTGTCAAAAAAAAATAAAAAACTCGTTTTTTTTTTTTTGGGGTAAACTAAAAATAAAAAACTCTTTCTTTCTAGTCTCTAGTATTTTTGGTATATTGCGACGACCAGAAAAAAAGAAAAAGCAGACCTAGATAGATAGATGGCGGAGCAGCTTATGGAGGAGCAGATCGCTGAGTTCAAGGAAGCCTTCAGCCTCTTTGACAAGGACGGCGATGGTAATGGCTCATTCATTCATTGACTTACTTTGGGATCTTTTCTTTTCTTAGCTTATGCTCTCTCTCTATTCTGTTAGATGATGATGATGATGATGATGATCAATTAATCATTATGTGTAGTAGTAGTAGAGTTGTACTTGTATACATACTCATTCGAATCATCATGACTCGTGCGTTTGTGTCTTTGTTGTATTTTTTGTATGTATGTATTCCTGGAAGAAGGTAAACACTATAAATACTCTCTCTCTGTATGGAGTATGGACATGACATTATTTTTTCTATCTAAAGGGAAAGGAGAACCTTCCTTGTTATTCTTTCCAACTGTCTTGGGAACAACTCTTTGCTGTTGGTGTATTAAGATATTACTTTTCACACAGATATTTTGTGTTTGCTTTTGTTGTTGTTTTATAACAGAGAGTGTATGACCTTAGAGCATGGCAGGTCATTTTGAGTGTAGTAGAGCTCAATAGAGTTTGTGATAAGAAAGCAATTTTAAGAATATGTAAAATTTCTCTGAAAATAGAAAAGCCTTTGTTGTCAGTTTTGGATAATTCATTTCAAATTTGGAAATGTTGATGCTCCAAATAGCTGTATGATATTGTGATATGCTCTGTCTCATACTCAAGCTATTTTATTCTCTTTGGAAGTATAACATAGCGTTAAAAAGGGAAAACCTTCATGCTGTATGTTTTGTTTGTTTAGGCTGCATCACTACCAAAGAGTTGGGAACAGTCATGAGATCTTTGGGACAAAATCCCACTGAAGCTGAACTACAGGACATGATCAATGAAGTTGATGCTGATCAAAATGGCACTATTGATTTTTCTGAGTTTCTGAATTTGATGGCACGAAAAATGAAGGTGAGCTCAATTCTATGTCAATCAATATCATCCTGTTTACTTTACTGACCCTTTATGGTGCTTGCTACCATGTTATCTGGTTTTCCTTCCAAGGTGTATGAATTATTGCATTTCCATGTTTTGGCTGGCTGGTGGGTGGTGACTAATAATTTGCTCTATTACTATCTCATTTGAAAATGAAGAGTAGAAATTTAGAAGCTATGTTTGCATCTATTTTTGTATGTATCTACCTATCGTTCAATTGCTTGTTGAAAGTTACTTAGCTGATCCTGTATTTCTGAAACTTCCCTTATTGTGATTAATGGCAACTACCGTTTATTGTCCGCTCAATTTAGTGTGTGATTTTTAACCATTGTTTTGCCATGTTAAATAAAATAAAATTTTGGAACTGTGGAATGCAAAATACTCTCTTGAGGCATGAATTTTCTTCTTGAGGGTGTTTTCTAGCCCTTGAACTTCTCCTTGTTTTGGGGAGTAAAAGAACTTTTTGTTCTACATCGTTCGAAGTATAATTTGTGTAATCAAACACGGACTCAATTATTTATTTATTTATTTTAATTTTCTAGGATACTGATTCTGAGGAGGAACTCAGGGAAGCTTTCAAGGTGTTTGATAAGGACCAGAATGGCTTTATTTCTGCTGCAGAGGTAATTGCAATACATGTTCATCTCTTTGATGCTGCTTTTAAGTTCTAACTTCGTTCAGATTAGATGCAAACCTATGTTATATTTATTAACTGCTACCTATCTACGGTTGATTCTTTCTGCTTTTGGGACTTGTTTTTAATTTGGTGTTAATGGTTTGAAATTATGCAGCTTCGACATGTAATGACAAATCTTGGGGAAAAGCTGACAGATGAAGAAGTGGATGAGATGATACGTGAAGCAGATTTGGATGGTGATGGTCAGGTGAATTATGAGGAGTTTGTGAGGATGATGCTTGCCAAGTGATCTATAACTGTTGTTTTCTTGTAAACATGGTGGGGATATGAGATACAATTATTGTAGAAATAGTGCTTATATCTCATGTAAGACTGTTGGATTATCTGGAAAGTAGTCATTGTCATTAGTGTGGATTTGTAAACTGATATTCTTTATTTTAGTTGTCTGTTTCTGTTATATGATTGAATTAGTTCCCTCCTTGGCATGATTTATGTAGTGATGTTTTGAGAGATGGAAAAAAATTAATATTCATGGGATCATAGTGATTTCTCTATTGAAAAACAGTTAAGTTCCTGGGCTGCCTGACTATTCTTGTCCAGTGTTTGTAGAGGAGTGCCCATAATTTCTTATAGCAGGCACACACCATTGAGCTTGCCAGCAAAGGTGTGGGCATGTGAATCTGTTGTCTTTGATTGGCATGTTGTAAAGAATGTGCTGCCCTGTTTTGAGTTCACAAATTAATCTTAATGGTTCAGAATATTGGGGTGGCCAATGTTCATCAGATTCTAATTTGCACGTTGCTTGATAGCTAGATTTTGAATTTGTATGGGTTACTAATGGTTCGTTCCTACTCCAGTGATGATTGGTGGGTGTTGGTTCCTGTATTTCTTCTTAGGCAATTTGAAATTTCATGAAGTACTATATCAGGAATGGTGCCATTTTTGGTGTTGAAAGTTTTCAAAATTTACATTTTCTTTGCAGCTTGGAATCGCAAATTATTAGCAAAGAATGGCATAAATATTGTATCTTTTAGTTCCTCCTAGGCATGTTAAAGATAAAACCTATCAGAACCCCATGGTCATACAGAGAAATAATAAATGCTATTCATCTTTACGAAAGAAAAAACAATGCATGACTGAAAATAAAGTCATGAATCGTTGATTTTGTTTCTTCTGCACTTTGGTTAAATGAAGGAGGAAAGAAAAGAAATGAGAGACAGAGGAGAGGGGAAGAAAAAAAATAAGGAAAGGAAAGGAGCAATAGTTTCTTTAGATGTGTTTGACTTGTGACTTATAAGAATGGAAGAGAGGGGAACAGAGCTGTAAAAGCCTATTAAGAACTCACACTTATCTCATTTTCCTCCGAAATTTGGAGGTAATAAGATGGTGGACTACGGAGGGAAACAACTAATGAATTCCTTTCTTCCACCCAAATTCCCTTCAACCAAACGACAATTTATATTTCTTCCATTTCCTCCTTATTTTCTTTCATTCTTTCTTCCTCCAACCAAATAGAGTGTTAAATTCACGGTAATAGATTCACCATTACCAAGTAATATGAAGAATGTTTGACTCCCCAATGGAACAAGCGAAAATTTATCTTTCACATCAAGTTATGCCTTGGTAATAGAGAATTCTTAAGTAGACAATTTTGTAGTCTAGTGGTTCTACTCCTCTCAAGTGAAGAGATACTTAACCGATTATTAATGGGAAAATTTTCAAATTTAGGGAATAGCTAAAAATTTAGAGAGAAAGGGCGAGGGGAGAAAAGAATTTTGGGTATACGGGTTGAGTGAAATAATAAATTTTGAATGAATAATTTGCTCATTTTTTACTATATATCTATGTAGGGTTGGCTCATTGCATTGTGGGGCCTAAGGCTAGGAATGGCATTG
Source organism: Quercus lobata (assembly GCF_001633185.2). Classification (NCBI taxonomy): domain Eukaryota; kingdom Viridiplantae; phylum Streptophyta; class Magnoliopsida; order Fagales; family Fagaceae; genus Quercus; species Quercus lobata. The sequence continues at coordinate 36,575,200 of NC_044913.1, read as the reverse complement.
GGGCGGGTTTCCTATTCCCTACCCTCGTCCCACTCCTACTTCGGGCTAGGGTTTTTTCCCCTACCTTGCTCTAGCGGATACCTACAACCATCCATTCTTCTACACTCAAGTCTTTTTCTTTTAATTTTTAATTTATTAAAAGTTTATTTTGAATACATTAAATTAAAACTTATAAAACATTTTTTTTTTTTTTTTTAAAGTTCTAACATTACAAAACATAACAATATAACAATTCAAGTATTAAGAAACATAAAAAAAAATTCAAACATAACAATACAACAATTTAAATCCTAAAACATAAAAATATAAATTCAATAATACAACATCATAAATTTAAATTTTGTAGGTTAATGGTACACACACACACACACACACACACACACACCTATAAAAAATAGTTTTTAATTGTTTAAATTTAAACGGGGCGAGTGCGAAGTGGGTTTTGATGCCCATTTTTGATAAAAAGGGCCCAATAACTAGCAAAGAGAAATGAAGAAAAGTGATTAATAAGCAATGACAGAAACAAAGGGGATTATAAAAGCCCGGTAGGAAATGCAACAGGTAGGCCCATAGGCCCAAAAAGAGGCAAAAGTGGGGTAAGATAGAAGCAAAGGGAAATAAAAGCACGAAAAGAAAGAAAGAAGGAAATAAGGCCCAATGGGCCAACCCGGTAGGAAGTGCCAGTAGGCAGACCCATAGGCCTGAGAAGAGGCAAAAGTGGGGCAAGCCTAATAAGCCTATGTCATCCTCCATAAAGGATGAGCACAGGTAGAAGGGATGCATGAGCAGAATGAGATGAAGATTGAGTAGCAACGGTAGAAAAAGCATGGGAAAGGAAGAAAACAAAAATGGAGGATAGTGGAACAACCACACTATGGCCGGAGCACCACCAAACAGTACTCAGCCAATGCAAGGAAGGTGGGCCCACAATCAAGGGATTTACTGTTGGGAAAACATATGGAAAACACAGTTTTGTATCTTATACAAAAACACGCAACATAATAAAATTGATCTACTTCATTAATGAAAGATAACATACAACATCTGAATTAGAAACAAAGAATAAGAAGGCATACCTTACAATGAAATTCAAAACAATTGAAGATCGAACTTGGGAAGACTTTCAATCTTCACTCCAATTCCACAATGTGCCCAAGATGTGTTGTCTCTCAATCAGTTCTATTCATATTTGTTCAAGAGAATAACCAAGTGTCTCTCTTAAGAAAAGACTCTAAATCTTTTTCTCTTTTTAATCATACGTATATTTCTGCACTTGATAGTTACTTTATTTAATAACTCTTATTAAGTAAATAACTAATTATCTAATTGGGTTAGCCTTTTGGGCCAGCCCAATTGGGCTTTAGTGTGTGGCTTGAAGTGGGACCAAAAAGGCACAAATAAAGCTTTAGCTCCAATGGCCTTTAGACTTATCTGTCAACTCTTGACAAGCGCAAAGTTACCATTAACTATATTTAATACCACTATATAAATATGAATGCATGAAAATGTGTGACACACAAGGGCTATTTAGACCCCCAAAAAAATTACGGCTCGATTGATTTTACTCTAATTTAATACTAAGTGCGGAATAGAGTAAATGCGAGTGGATAAACAAACAGGCTACTCTAACCCATAATCATTATAACATAGTAGTAAAATGAAAGGTAAAATAGTAGGGAAGAAGAATGCAAACACAAGATAAAATGCCGATGTGTTATTGAAGAGGAAACCGAAGAACTCGGCAAAAAACCTCTCCGCTGCTCTCCAAGCGGTAATCGATCCACTAGACAATCAGTTGGGATACATGGGTTAGTAAGAGACACTTCAAACCTAATCTACCCGATGTATCTAAGCCCTCCAAGCTCTTACTCCAACAAGGCTTCTCGGAATCGTGTCTTGTTTAGTTCTCTAGATCCCGCAACGAGCTCCATGTTGCATCTACCATCCTTGACTTCTTCTAATGCTTCCCAGCAGCACCAAAACCTCACTGAACACTCTGAAAGGTGTGGTAAGTGTTTGGGCTATCAACCTCTCAAGGATATGAAAATGGAGAGGTAGGAGTTGAGGAAAATCCACAAGCAATTGTGTAGAGAAATGCGGGTATAACAATCTCTAACTCTCAAAATTTGTGGCTAGGGTTTTCTTTCTGAAGCACTCCTCAACATCTGTGGATAATGTGAGTATATATAGTGTGGGTACAGAAAGTGTGTAGCAGATAGCATAGTTTGACAAAATAGAATGTTTCGTGAGTGTCTCGCGGGAAGGCCTTACCCGCGAGCTACTCGCAAAATACAGCTGTCTCCACCTGTCCTGAATCTTCTCATTCCAGTCATGCTTAGTCGCGAGCTACCCGCGAAAACTCTTCTGTCTTCAATTGCTTGAGTCTTCACACTCTCTTTCTATCACACAACCCTTACAATTATATCCCACAATAAATACAGGGTACAAAAGATTAAACATAATTACAATCAAATTTGGCATGGAATTAAAGTCAACAAAACATATAGTTGTAAATTATAACTTTACAATCTCCCCCTTTGGCTATTCTGTGACAAAACCCCTTAAACAGACTATAGACTTAAACGTGAGTTTGGGAACAGTGACAAAACTCGCTCACATCTAATCTAGAAGCTGTGAAGCACTTGCACATATATACCTATAACCTGAAACACTTGCACACAAACAAAACTTTCATTAAGCTTATGACAAATTGAATACATGGTACGTACATGAGCAAGTAAAATGCGATCAAGTTTGTAAACACTATAAAACATATAAGCATATCTTGATCAAACAAGAATAGTCATTAAAGAATGACTACAATGAACATTTAACTAGTAAATGCTCATCCGGACATGCAATGCAATGAAGACCAATCACAATGATGAATTGCATGTCCAACACACAACCAATGCAAAATACACGAAGTATATGCATTTAGGATACAAGATCCTACTAGGGTACAAGTGTGAGGTACTTAAGACATATTAGCAATATCTTAAAAGCACAAAAAAATGCTATAAAGCATTGAGATAAACATAACAACAGAATATAAATTGAAATTAAAAACATAGTACTAAAGTTTTAAAAGAAAGCAATAAAAACAACTATCCAAGAGTATATGACCAAAAAAAATGTTCTGTGTCAGCTTTTTCTTGTCCTCTTGAGCTCACAAAACTCCCCCTTTCACTATGCACACTTTTCTTCTAAAACAAAACTTGTAAAAGAAACATGCTATAAACCGGAAGCAATGCATGACATGATGCATGAACCTATGACCCTAAACATTGGAAGTATTAATGCATGGACATAGGAAGAGATCATGCATAAGTACCCTTCTGCACCCACACTTTATGAGTTTTTTGGGTGAGAGCCTTAGATGGCAGGGTATGACCAACATAACTTTCAAACCTCGAAGTGAAGCTAGCAAGTCAAAGGGATACGGTTTTTAGCATTTCCATCACATCGCCAATGAGATGTCCTTCACTATTTCCCTTAGCTTGTGCTCCCCTTGGTCTTCTCCTTGAAGTTTCTTGACCACGCATCAAATTAGCCTTTTTGAGTGCATGAAGCTTGAAACAATTCGGCCTTGTGTGTCCTTGTGCACCACAATGATGACACAAATGCTTTACTTAAGGCCCCCTTTGATTTTTGGGTAATGACTTCCCTTTTTCCCTTGGTTTTGCACCAACGGTCCTCTTAACTACAGCAGGGGTCTTAGTCTTAGGCTTCACTTCTTTAAGTTTCTTATCATTCTTGGCTGATACGAATCGTATTTCCTTCTTGGGTTCATTGCTAGAACTTCCTTCTCCTGTATAACCCAAACCGGTCTTATCATGTGAAGATTTCCGAGAAGATAGCACATTGTCAAGTTTCTTGGTGGAGATGTGCTCAACCTTGACATTTGCTTGAATGATTTCAAGTTCAAGAAACTTGATCTTAGAATAAGCTGCAACCAACTCTCCTTTGAGTCTTTCTTCTTCACACTTTGATTCCTTAAGTTGTATAAGTATACCCTTATGTTCTTCTTCAACCTTTTTCATCTTTTTCATAGCAAGGTTAGCAACTTTGGCATATTTGCCACAATCTTCCAGCAGAAAATTATAGGCTTCTTGAAGTTTGTTCTCCCCTTCATTTTGGCATACATCTTCATCTTTGAATTCCTCAATTTCCTCATCCTCAGAAATATTACCAAGTTCATCAACCAAATTGCTCAAATCATCTTTTGACTCAACTGAAGCAATAGCCATAAAAGCCCTATAATTCCCTTCACTATCACATTCTCCTTCAGAGTCTGAGTTTGAGCTGTCAGAATCACTAAGGGTAGTGGCAAACACTTTACCCTTCCCTCTCAAGTAGTTAGGACACTCTTTCTTGAGATGCCCATGGCCATTGCATTCATAACACACAATTCCTTGAGGGGATTTGAAACTCCTTCCCATCTTTCTTCTTAAACTCCTTCCTGTCACCCTTGGAGATGAAAACTTTCCTTTGCTGAAAGGCTTCCCATTGTTTTTCATCTTCATAAATTTTCAGAAGTTCTTTGCAAGGAATGCTACTTCCTTCTCCACATCATCCTCTTTGGAGGAGTCGTCCATTCTCTCGGTGATGGTTTTAAGAGCAAAATATTTGCTCGATTTATGAGAAGGTAGTCCCAATTCATATGTTTGGAGAGATCCAATTAGCTCTTGGATTTTGATCTCATCCAAGTCTTTACTCTTTCTATAGCTGTGACTTTTGCTCGGAAACTCTCCGGTAAAGACCTCAAAATCTTTCTTACCACCTTAGAATCTTCAATCTTCTCTTCGAGATTGAGCTTAGCAATTACAATTTCATTGAGCTTTCCATAGAAAGAATCGAAAGCGTCATCATCTCCCATCTTAAGCTCTTCAAATCTAGTGGTAAGCATTTGGAGTTTTGTGTCCTTGACTTTCTTGGAACCCTCATAGGTAGTATCAAGGATCGTCCAAGCTTCCTTGGCTGTCTCCATGTGTGATATCTTGTGAAACTCATCAGGGGACACCACAGAATATAGCATTAATGGCCTTATTATTCGCATTAGCTAAGGCAAGAGCTGCCTTGTCCCATTCGGACTTGGCTGTTATGGGTTTAACATACCCATTCTCAATGGAATCCCATATGGACTCATCTATAGCACATAAGAAAGTCCTCATTTGGACCTTCCAAAAGGCATAATTGCCCCGATCAAAGAATGGTGGGGCATTGAGAGATTGTGACCGGTCCATCACAAAGGGTCAAGGATCAATCATACTCAGGTAATTAAACCACAGCGAGTGTACCAACTCTAATACCAATTGAATGCTCGAAAATGTGTGAAAACACAAGAGCAATTTAGACCCCCAAATTAAAGTTACGGCTCGATTGATTTTACTCTAACTTAATACTAAGTGTGGAATAGAGTAAATGCGAGCGGATAAACACACAAGTTACTCTAACCCAAAACATTATAACACAGCAGTAAAATGAAAGGTAAACGAATGCAAACACAAGATAACACGCCGATGTTTTATCAAAGAGGAAATCGAAGAACTCGGCGAAAAACCTCTCCGCCGCCCTCCAAGCGGTAATCGATCCATTAGACAATCAGTTGGGATACATGGGTTAGCAAGAGACTCTCCAAGGCTTCTCGGAACTGTGTCTTGTCTAGCTCTTCGGATCTCGTAACAAGCTCCATGTTGCATCTACCATCCTTGGCTTCTTCCATTGCTTCCCAGCAGCACCAAAACCTCACTGAATACTCTGAAAGGATGTGGTAAGTGTTTAGGCTATCAACCTCTCAATGGTATGGAAATGGAGAGGTAGGAGTTGAGGAAAATCCATAAGTAATTGTGTAAAGAAATGTGGGTATAACAATCTCTAACTCTCAAGGTTTGTGGCTAGGTTTTTCTCTCTGAAGTGCTCCTTAACTTTTGTGGATAATGTGGGTATATATAGTGTGGGTATAGAAAGTGTGTAGCAGATAGCACAGTCTGGCAAAACATAATGTTTTGTGAGTGTCTCGCGGGAAGGCTTACCCGCGAGATACTCGCGAAACATAGCTGTCTCCATCTGTTCTAACTTTTCGCATTCCAGTCATGTGCAAGGCACATGCATCATTTTGTAGGATCCTTAGTTGCGAGCTACCAGCGAAAACTCTTCTGTCTTCAATAGCTTGAGTCTTCACACTCTCTCTCTCTATCACACAACCCTTACACTTAAATCCCACAATAAATATAGGGTACAAAAGATTGAATAAAATTACAATCAAATTTGGCACGGACTTAAAGCCAACAAAATATATAGTTGTAAATTACAACTTTACAACCATCTTGTTTGGTGAAGTCTTTCTTCTTCTTATTACTCTTGCCTTTCGACTTAGGCCTAGAAGAGGAAGCTTCGGCCATATTAGTATCAACACTGGTTGTCCTAAGGATGCCTTCCGCTGCCACTAATTCATTCATTAATTTAGACAAGGTATAAATCTTTGTTCATATTATAATTAAGTATGAATTCTTTGAATGATTCTGGCAAGGATTGGAGTATCATATCCGCTTGGGATTCTCCATCAATGTCAGCACCTAAACCTCCAGTGTATTTAGATAAGAGATCATCTTAAGACAATGCTTTCTTACTGGAGTCCCTTGTGCCTTTTTGGTATTCAGGATAGGCCTCATAATGTCTTGCCTAGCTGAATGACCTTGCTCACTAAACATCTCCTTCGAACTTAACATAATGTCTGAAGCTAGTTCCACATCTTGCATTTGATGTTGTGGAACATTTGAAATAGATGGTAGGATATAGCACTTAGCCAACTCATTAGATTTTTGCCAACGATCATATCGTTGTATTTCCGTAGAAGGAGCATCTAATGAAGGAAATTTTGGACATGGTTGATTAAGCACAAATTTGTGCTCTTCAGCAATAAGAACAATGTTTAAGTTTCTTTTCCAGTCAACATAGTTGGATCCAGTCATTTTTTTTTTTTTTTTTTTAATAATAGTAACAAGTGGGCTAAAGGATGCCATGCTTAAATTTGAAAACAATAAACATGAGTATAATAAGTAAACTGGACATTAGCTATTTAGCATATAAACATATAGTATTGAACCTTAATAAAACCATAATATAAAACATGCGATGAAGACCCAATCCCATGTTTAAAATTCCTTGGTAGCAAGTAAATTATAAACATTATGACTGATTGAGAGCTATTCTCATTATTAGTGTTGTCATGATAGCTCTTATCAAACACTAATAATATGCCACTTTCCCTTTAGCCTTTAAGTAATAATGACATAGCTTCGTAGGGAGGTTAACATTAAACTTAGTCTAGTAAACACCATTACCTGAAATCTATGTGAGTCATCAAGTAACTCCACGGTAGCATAGTTGTTCTTAATGTAAAAACACATATCATCCATCATTAAGAAGTTTAATTTGCAGTACCATGAATTAAACACCCTCCATTGGGAGCAAGGCATATACGCCAAGGCCAGGTGCTTAATCACACTACTATAAACTGACAATGGAGGCTGTGAGGTTCAACCTTTGAATCTCTTTCCCACTAGAAATTTTAAAAGAAAGGTTTTTATTTGGAAAACATGTGTAATCTCATCACACACAGCTTTGCACTTTATCTATGTTTTAACATTTAGTGAAATTTCAAAAACAGTTCATTCAATTGGTCGAAGGTATTTCTCGATCGATCAAAATATTTAATAAATCCATTTCGAAGTTTCTGGATGGCTCGATCAATTTTCAATTCCTATTCAATCGATCGAAAGGAACAGTCGATCAATCAAAGGGAATTCTTAATCGATCGAAAAATTGAAAAAAATTCATCTCAAAGTCTTTGGATGACTCGATCAATTCTCAATTCCTGTTCGATCAATCGAAAAGAAAATTCAATCGATCGAAATGAATTCTTGATCGGTCGAGATTCGTGAAACTGATTTTTTCAGATTTTATGGTAACTGTCTTTGACGTTTCACTTGAACAAAACATAGTTCCTTGATCATATTAGAATGAGATTGAGATCAAAAATGATTTTCATTGATGCTATAGTCCTTAAGTTCAATATGGCATGGTTAAAATCAAACTTAAACAACATCCATATTAGTTTTATTAAACAATAGTTCTAAAACTAAAATATGCAGAAAAATTACTGCAAAATTTTCAAAATCATGAAAAAAGTTTTCTTTGATTCTAAAACTCACTCAACACGTTATGCAACCGTGAGATTGAAGACTGCTTTGATACCATTTGTTGGGAAAACATATGGAAAACATAGTTTTGTATCTCATACAATGACACGTAATGGAATACAAACGGATCTACTTCATTCATGAGAGATAACATGCAACATTTGAATTTAGAAACAAAGAATAAGAAGGCGTACCTTGGTATAGCGAAATTCAAAACAATTGAAGATCGAACTTGTGAAGACTTTCAATCTTCTCTCCAATTCCACAATGTGCCCAAGATGTGTGGTCTCTCAATCAATTCTATACATATTTGTTCAAGAGAATAACCAAGTGTCTCTCTTAAGAAAAGACTCTAAATCTTTTTCTCTTTTTAATCATATGTATATTTCTGCACTTGGCAGTTACTTTATTTAATAACTCTTATTAAATAAATAAATAATTATCTAATTAGGTTAGCATTTTAGGCCATCCTAATTGGGCTTTAGTGTGTGGCTTGAAGTGGGACCAAAAATGGACAAATAAAACTCTAGCTCCAATGGGCTTTGGACTTATTTGTCAACTCTTAATAAGCCCAAAGTTACCATTAACTATATTTAATACCACTATATAAATATAATTGTACTCTAGACCTTATTAATAAATTATATCCCAAGACTTTGTTACATATAATCTCTTCATAAAAATATTTGTAGTAATACAAAGTCATAATGTGTAACTGTCACTTTGAAAATTACTACCTCTTGATCCCTGAGTACCCAGTTTAATCCTTCAAGTTATTCATATATATTTTATGAAATCTAATTTCATTAAATATAAACTTTAGTAACTCTTTACTAAAGTGGTTAGGCCTAACACTCTGAATAACCAAATCCATTAAACTTATCTCAAGGAAATATTTTATATCTCTATAAAGAGATTGTGAATTCCATCTTAAGAATATGTGTTCCTTCAACATTACGTATGATTGCCCAACATACTAAGGTTTTGACCATTTGTCTAGATCTCACTCCTGATATATTAAAGCAACCTACATTTCATGATCGGGTTCACTATTCCCTTAGGATTGAGAGTTATGTAAATGAGAAGTCGTGAGATTTATTATTCATTTGACAGTTGTTAATAGAATAATAAATCTCACAGCTATCCTGTTCAATATGTTTTATATACTTAAAACATATTAACATATTAACTAGAAGTCTCCACCTCCATGATCAAGACAAATCATCTTAATTGACATGTTATAGTTTTCATAGATGAAATACCCAATTTCATCACCAACTGCGAACTAAGATTTTGAGTTTACAAAGAACTTGTGATTCATATATTTTGTGACTAAATCACATAAATCACATACTATGCATCTTAAGGACTTTATGATAATGTCCAAACATTCATGCTACCATTATTTTAGATAATAATAAACACAACTACATAAAACATAATGTCATACATGGCATACAATAGGATTTTAAGGCACTAATCCTAACATTTACAGGGGGTCTAGTTTGGTGGAGGGGGGAAAATGGCCTATTTCCGATTTCTAGTTAGAGCCTCTTTTGGGTGTGATAGAAAGTTGTGACCACTTGATGCATGCCAGAAAGGTGAGTAGAGAGAGATCGAAAGCCTTATTCGTTCAAGCAAGGGGGAAAGGCTCACGGCAAAACCAAACAAATTGGGGTTTGTCGTGGGATTGGATAGTGGAAGAGAGAGAACGTACTAGGCATACCTAGATATAGTTGTGGTTGAGCAACCAATGGGTTAGTGGACAACTCTGAAGACTTGTTCATAGCAAACAAAAATGGTTGGTGAGCCATAGGGGTAAAAGAGAGAAATCTTGTGGGATTAGCCCAGTATAAATAGGAACAGTAGCTGCAAATGGAAGGAGATAGCAACCAAGGCTAGAAAATAGAGAGAACTAACATTGAAACAACAAAGAGAAAGGAAAAAGTGAAGTAAAAAGGAAAGAGAGAAAATATGGTGGAAAGTCATGCATCAATAGGTTATCTTTTCCCTCCCTCTTGTAGAAAATCCACTCTTTGAAATCCCAAAGTAGCAACAAGTAGCCATTTAGGCTCATTCCCTAGAATGCACAACTTTGATGGTATAACCCAATAGCAAGGTTGTTCAAGTTGGAGTTCGGGTTCTTTTTTGGTTCACTTATTGCGGAAAATATTTATCATTTTGCATTTTGCTATATCATTCTTACATTCTGTTGTATCGTTTAACTTCCTGCTTTATTGACCACACTAGTTATCCTGTTGACTACCCTTTCTGCTGTAACTAACTTATTTGCTATAGCTAACCTTTCTACTATAAGACATTTGCTTTTAAATATGTAAAACATGTACTAATGCTTGCCGACTAATATATACGTATTTGTTAATCTTTGTTGTCTCTATTTCTTGGATGCTGGGCTTGTGCACAAATGGGCCCTTAGCAAGGTTTGGCTAGAATAGTGGGTTAGGCCCAACTCTCTGACCCACTGCAGAACGGGCCAAAGTACAGCAAAACAGACCTCAGCCTGTTAACATAAAAGCACCTACAGCAGGTATGAGGGAAAATGTTATCCCCACCCCATATGCTTAGGGTGGGTGAGGCAGGTACCATATGGGGATGGGTGGTTCTTAAATTGGAATAATGCTTTGACTTTCTTTTTCATCATAAGCTTCCTATTCTTTCTCCTCCTCTCTACTAACAGGAAGCACGTTTCCAGGAAAGAACGAATGTTAACTAATGATGTATTGTAATAACAGCCAACGTTCAAAACCAATCGCGAAGAAACGACAACAATTGGAATATCATCATGAAAAAGCCCTTTTCGAGCATACTACGGATTTTGTTTCATAAATTCTTAATTGTTCTTGAAGTTCGTTGATATGGTTGAGCGATTTAAATTGTCATCCACATTTAAGAAGACTAGTTTAAGTATGGCATTTTCTTATATTTGAATATTAATTAACAAAATTATTTAACTTTTTGTAATTTTTTTTTTCATTTAAAATCTATCTTTTTACATGCAAAATTAATAATTAAGATGTCTTCAATCAATTCATCATATTACTCAATGACTTCACAATTAAAAATAAATACTATCTTCCTATCTTAAAAAAAAAAAAACTATCTATTAAGTTAAGCAACCAAATACTAAAAAAATTATTATTGGAAATTTGAATGAAATTATATTTTTGATATATCTAAATAAAATTTGATTATAAATTTATTTATTAGTAATTTGTTATAAAATTATTTGATTTTTTTTTTCAATTTCTTTATTATAGAGAATTGAGTTGATTTGGACGGAGACAGAGAAAGTTTTTACAATTTGAAAAAAAATAAAATTATATAATGACATGGCTGACTTCTCCAAGGTTAGTTCCAAACCTTACAACTTATTTTGCACTACTCTATTTATTTTGTACAGTCGGGAATGTCTCATCAAACTGGATTTACACAGGTTCAAGTTTAAGGGTTTTTTTTTTTTTTTTTTTTTTTTTTTTTTTTTTTTTAATTTATTTATTATTATTTTTGTGTGGTTTCGGTGTTGTATTTGTGCCATTTAATAGAGTAAAATTGTCTAAGTTTATGATTGCTAAGTAGTTGGATTTTAGTTAGGATTAATTGGGTTAAGTGTATTTAAGTCATGATTTTCTTCTCAAAAAAAAAAAAAAAAAAAAAAAAAAAGTAATGATTTTGGATTGATTGGAGTGTTCTTTCAATATATTCTGGCAAGTGAGAAAACTCTCTGTGTTCTTCTTTGTTATAATCTTTTTTTTTTTTTAATAAATTCCAAATAATAATTTCTATTTTTTATTTTATTTCTAATTAAAAAAAAAAAATCAAAACTACATCATTTTGGGGTCATTAATAGGAAACCTTAATTGAATATATTTGAAATTTAACGACTCAATTGAATGAAAGTTAAGTTAAAGACCTGAAATGAATATTGGCAAAACTTAGAATGTGAGTTTTACATTTTGCGAAAATTTCTTTTGGTAAATTTAATATATATATATATATATATATATATATATATATATATATATATATATATATATATATATTAGCCTCATCACATGCGTTTCGCGCGTGCAATGAGGTTTTTTATTTTTTGGATTTACACAATTTACTCATGACAGTTTTATTTTATTGTTTATTTTAAGAAGTTTTTTTAGTACTTGACTACTAATGTGAGAGAAAAATGTGGAGGTGGGAAAAAAACAGTTTAGTGATTAAAAAAAAAAAAGGTACATTTGTGGGGAAAAAAAAGCAGTTTTATTTTGCATATTTTTTCAAAAAGAAGAAGTTGTATTAGTACTTGACAACTAACGTGAGAAAGAAATGTGGAGGTGGGAGAAAAAATTGGTTTTATTTATTTATTTAATTTAGCTAGAAACGGATGAATTTGGGGGCATTTTGGGCATCAAAATTGAAGATCCTAAATAGGGAAAGCCCCTTAAATAGTAGTATATATTGTTGGGTTAAAATGAATTGGCCCCTTAGCAAATTAATTAATTACCTAAGTTAATTAATCAGTAAAATTACATGCAATAGCATGGTAGCACAAACAAATTACCAAATAACTAAATGCATCGGAAATTAAATTTGACACAGGTGATTTATTTAAGAATGGGGAAAACCATCGAGGCAAAATCCCACTGAGTGAATTTAAGGTCACCACTCTCAAAAATTCACTATTATCAATCACAAGCGGTTACAAGTAAAAGGAATCTCAGTACCCAATACCAACCTAAAGTTGAACCCTTACCCCAATACCCAATTGGACTTGTATTGTAGCAGCAATCTCTCCGTTCAATGCACGAATCCCAGTACGTGACTAACCAATGATGCACGGATCCTAGTACATGAGTAACACACCAACTTTAGGAAGATTGTTGGCTACAAAGTTCTTTAGTTCATCAACAGTGAAGATCAAGAAGTTCATTGGTCACAAAACCCTTAGCGTAAAGATGCAGTAGCTTCTATAGAGAATATGATGAACTAGAGTAATTTCTGTCTCTAGTCACAATATGCATGGATTATTCTTTTGCAACACCTTGCATCATCTTGTGATGGCTCTTAAATAATCCTTATATATGTCTAGGATTGTGAGAAAAGAAGCCCTACGCAACTACTCAAGGATATGCATGTAATCAGATTTGGAAAACCTGATTTTGTAATTCTCGACAGATACAGCTTGTGTCGAGCTTTTGTCGAGCTTCAGCAGTAATTTTCGATAGAAAGGATTCTGTCGAGACTTCTATCGAGTTTTAATGATCAGCACTTCCTTCACTTGTTTCTTGGTCAGATTTGCATGGCTTCAATACTAAACTTGAACACTTGTTTCTTGAAGTACTAAACCCATCCTAGATATACCCAATTACAAGTAATGTGTGTTTTGTCAAAGGATTAGAAACACATTTATCAACTGTACACTTTCTTAATGTAAGTTCATTCACATTTCCCACAATAAATTGAGGAGGGTGATTCAGCTTGATCCTTGAGGAAGGTCCTTTCTCTTCATGAAATTCAGACTTAGGTTATGTAGGAATATTTGTTGAGACTTCTACAACACTTGGAGTATTTGGAGAAACGGGCTCTTGATCAACTTCTTCTTGGACAACCTTAGGCTCTGAAGGAAGAATTTCCTTAGGTATTTCCTTACTACTTTTTTCGGAACCAGAATCTGCAGCTTCATCAATAACAACATTGACGGACCTTCTTGGTTCTTTTGTTGTACACCTGATAAGCTTTGCTTGTGGAGGAGTATCCCAAAAATATTCCTTCATCGTTTTGAGAGTCAAACTTTCCCACATTCTCTCTATCCTTAAGGATGAAACAAGTGTTTACAAAGATTCTGAAATACTTCACATTCGGCTTTCTTCCTTTCCACAATTCATAGGGAGTCTTCTTTGTACCGGGTTTAAAGTATACTCTATTAACCATATGATATGTAGTGTTGACTGCTTCTCCCCATAATTTCTAGCCATATCTTTATTGTGTAACATAGCTCTAGCCATCTCTTGAATGACTATATTCTTTCTTTGTACTACACCATTTTGCTGAGGAGTAATAGGAGCAGAGAATTATTGAGATATACCAAATCTAGTGCAAAAGGATTCCATGTATAAGTTCTCAAATTATTTACCATGATCACTGCGAATTCAATCAATCTTCATGTTCTGCTCATTTTGCAGTCTTGTACACAAAGCTTCAATGTGCTCAGAAGCATCTGACTTGGATCTTAGAAGAATGACCCAAGTGTACCTAGTGAAATCATCTACTACAACCATGATGTATCTCTTTCCTCCAAGAGATTCGGTTCTAGTTGGACCTATGAGATCCAAATGTAATAGCTCCAAAGGTCTAGATGTAGCTGATGTCTGAGTGCCTGGATGTTTTGCTTTCGTCTGTTTCCCAAGCTAACATGATCCACACACAACATTGCTAACCTTGTTGAGCTTTGGTATTCCTAGCACTAATTCATGCTTAGATACAATTGATAGATGTTTGTAGTTAGCATGTTAAACGAATACTATTACACACAATATCAACATCAAGTACCAATCCATAGCAGTTATCTAGAGTGCGGACTCCTCTTATGAGTTTCTTTCCAGACTCATTCAAAACGAGACATTTCCCTTTTGAGAACAGCACCATGAAGTCTTGATCACAATTTTGACTTATGCTTAACAAGTTCACTCTTAGACCTTCTACATACAACACATTTGTAATGTCTGGCAGTCCAAGTAGAGAGATGGTTCCCTTCCCTTTCATTTGTGATTTGCTTCCTTCACCGAAAGTGACATTTCCACATTTCTTAGACTCGAAAACCTTAAAGAGAGAACGGTCTCCAGTCATGTGTCTCAAGCATCCACTATCAAAGTACCATAAACATGTGTCCATTACCTTAAATGCAGACTTCATCACAAAGCATACTTCATGCTTGCTTGACAAATCAGTATGAATGGTTTTCTCTTTCATCTACCATTTATGAACAAAACCATTAATTTTCACCCTTCTCAGACGAACTTCTTTGCACATTTTCATTTTGAGACAGTCTAGTTTCTTCCTTGTCACACTAAGACCTTTTCAACAATCATTAAGGGAGCTTTCAAATAATTTTTAGACTTACATTTTCTGAAACACTCAATCAAATAAAGATTAAAAAGGCAAGATGTATTTGAAATAAAAGATCTTTTCATGCCACTTGTAGCCATGACAAAAGGGGTCAATGGATCACAAAGTAAAGACTAAACCTAATCAGAGTGTGCCTGCATTGATACTATTTGTTTAGGTTAAAATGAATTGACCCCTTAATTTTCACTCTTCTCAGACGAACTCCTTTGCACATTTTCATTTTGAGACAGTCTAGTTTCTTCCTTGTCACACTAAGACCTTTTCAACAATCATCAAGAGAGCTTTCAAATAATTTTTAGACTTACGTTTTCTGAAACACTCAATCAAATAAAGATTAAAAAGGCAAGATGTATTTGAAATAAAAGATCTTTTCATGCCACTTGTAGCCATGAAAAAAGGGGTCAATGGATCACAAAGTAAAGACTAAACCTAATCAGAGTGTGCCTGCTTTGATACTATTTGTTTGGGTT
Organism: Quercus lobata; assembly: GCF_001633185.2. Taxonomy (NCBI): domain Eukaryota; kingdom Viridiplantae; phylum Streptophyta; class Magnoliopsida; order Fagales; family Fagaceae; genus Quercus; species Quercus lobata. Next base: position 36,559,389 of record NC_044913.1, on the reverse strand, counting down.
AAAATGAATTGACCCCTTAGCAAATTAATTAATTACCCAAGTTAATTAATTAGTCAAATTACATGCAATAACATGGTAGCATAAACAAATCACCAAATAATTAAATGCATCGGAAATTAAATTTGACACAGGTGATTTGTTTAAGAATGGGGAAAACTATCGAGGCAAAATCCCATTGAGTGAATTTAAGGTCACCACTCTCAAGAATCCACTATTATCAATCACAAGTGGTTACAAGTAAAAGGAATCCCAGTACTCAATACCAACCTAAAGTTGAACCCTTACCCCAATACCCATTTGGGCTTGTATTGTAGCAGCAATCTCTCCGTTCAATGCACGAATCCCAGTACGTGACTAACCAATGATGCACAGATCCTAGTACATGACTAACACACCAACTTTAGGAAGATTGTTGGCTGCAAAGTTCTTTAGTTCATCAACAGTGAAGATCAAGAGCTCATTGGTCACAAAACCCTTAGCGTAAAGATGCAGTAGCTTCTACAGAGAATATGATGAACTAGAGCAATTTCTATCTCCGGTCAAAATATGCATGGATTATTCTTTTGCAACACCTTGCATCATCTTGTAACAGCTCTTAAAATAATCCTTATATATGTCTAGGGTTGTGAGAAAAGAAGCCCTACACAACTACTCAAGGATATGTATGTAATCAGATTTGGAAAACCTGATTTTGTAATTCTCGACAGATACAGCTTGTGTCGAGCTTTTGTCGAGCTTCAGCAGTAATTTTTGATAGAAAGGATTCTGTTGAGACTTCTGTCAAGCTTTAATGATCAGCACTTCCTTCACTTGTTTCTTGGTCAGATTTGCATGGCTTTAATACTAAACTTTGTAATGGGCCTTTTTGTAATACTAGGCTGGGCTACCTCCTACTGCACTAGGCCTAAGTTTTCTGGATAAGGGAGTTGGGACCGGTCCAATTGCAACCCACCTTGGTCCGGCTTGTGCACAAACTATGCCCTGTTTGCCAGACTTTGATCACATGCCCATGGCAGGCAGAGCTGCTATGGGGAAGTCATAGCAGGTAGATATAATAAAGATAACGTAAGAAATACTAGACAAAATGGACAAAAGGGAGTGACAAAAACACCCCGTACACAAAAAGTAAAGAAATAAATGGGGAATAATAATAATAGGTTTGTTTGAATCAAAGAGGGGAAAATCAGTCTGCCATGCCAAGTAATGCTACAGAGCTAACACCAAGAAAGGAAAACACTTCCTCAATGCGAATAATCTCCCCAGGGAAATAAATTAATTGCTTTGAGGGAATTGGCCTGGATGGTTTATGTCCAATGAGGATCCGTTGTCTTTGATAGAGAGCAGGGCTTTAGAGGGAAAGAGAAGACCAACCTATTGGTGCATGCCTGCCATTCTAAGCTCTCTATTTTTCCTTTGTTTTCCTTTCTTCCTTTCTCAGTGCTCACTCCTATGTTGTGATTTTTTCCTAGAGATTACTATTACCCTGATTGTGATCCCCCCCTTCTGTTGTGCATGATAAGGGTCCTTTATATAGTGCCTGCCATGACTGGATTTTACTATTTTAACCTTTAACAACCTTTGTCTGGTCTGGGTGTCATTGCCGACCACTTATTGATTTGCCAGTCACTCAACCACCACCACTTACTTATGTTGGCCGTGCCATCAGACAAAGAAGACTATTTTGTTTGTTTGTTTGCCGTGGCACTCTTATCTGCTACGGAGTGGATGCTCTCCCTCTTCCTATCCCTCATGGCATGCACCTAGTGGTCCCAACTCATCCTTACTTCCTTTGGGTGGTATGTCATCTCAGCAGGAAATTTCCCTCAAAAAAGCCTGAGTAGGAACCCTAAAACAGGTTTTCCCCTTTCCCCACCGCTAGACCATGCCCTCTTACCTCTGACCCATGACCTCACCACCACCTATATTGGCTGGGTACAGGCTAGTGATGTTTGGGCCCAGGCTGGTGATATTTGGGCCTTGCGCGTGCTTCACTTCCATTTATATCCAAAATCTGCATGCTGCTCATGCGTCTACCGTGATTTGGATGCTTGTCTACACATTCTGCCGCCCATCCTTGGCTTCTTATGGCATGAGCCATTTTCTGGCCTCTTATTCTTTAGGGCCCGCTCCCTTCTGGGGCTGGGCTTTTGCTTGATTGTGGGCTTTTCCTCTTTTAGCCCATTCTCTTGCTCTTTCTGCAGTCTTTGCATTTCCTGCCATACTACTCTACTATTCCTATTGTGGTGTTATTTGACCCAAGCCTGTTGGACCTTTTTGGGCTTGTTGCTTATTCTTCTCTCAATGACCCAGTGTAGTCATTTGGGCTTCTTGGTTATGTTGCTTGCGGACTCCTGTGTCCCATTTTCCTTTTGGGCATCCTTGGCCCTTTTACTTTCCTTGGGCATCCTCGGCCCTTTCTAGTCTTGTGTTCCCATGGGCTTTTACTAATTCCTTTGGGCTTCCCTGGCTCAATTACTTTATCCTTCATCCTTGGGGCTCATGGACTTTCCATCAACCCCTTACTTTCTTTACTTTCATTACTTCGAGCCTGCTGTGGCCCATTCTCACTTTTCTACATCACATATTGCCCATGGGTTTGCTACTTCTCTCTTTCTAGGCTCCTTTAGGCCCGCTTGCTTCCTCAAGGCCCATTCGTTTATTTCATGGGCCTGCGATCCATTATTCCTGCCTCTTGGGCTTAATTGTTTTTCTATCCACTTACTAACTCTTTTCTACCCATGTTGCTAGGCTTTTTCTTTCTATTGGGCTTCCCAAAATGATCATCAACATTTAGCCCCTTGAACATATGAAGCATTCCTGTGGTTCATATGTGAATAAAAGACTTCCCTGCCCTTTTTGTCTTTCTTTCTTCTTTTCCTTCGCAGGCTTTTTCAAACAATAAACCCCAACTTATATATATATATTTTCTTGCCATGAATAGTGTTGTCTCTTCGAATTTCCCAGTTTAGCAGTTATTCTGAAGTGCAACCCTACTTCATTAATTTCATCCCTTATCCGGTGGCTGACCCATCGCCTCCTTTCACTTTGGTTTTAATGATGTTGGTATTTAAGGGAGATTCCCTTCACATTCCAACCACTTTCTCCTTTTCTAACACAAACTCTTTCTCCATTTCCCTTTCTTCACTATGTTCTCCCTCTCAAACACTTTCATCCGTCTACTCAGATCAATTGCTGCACCATGACGCCGGCGAAAGGTCAAAGTTCTTCCCGCCGTAAGGGAAAAGAGATTGCCTCTAATCCTCCTACCGCAGGCGATGTAGGCGAAGAGGCCATTTATTCCGAATCAGACCATTCCGATGAGGAGGAAACGCAGTGTGCCCTAGATAGCGAATGCCCCATCTCCCAAAGGTTCCCGACGATTACACGCCGCCACTGTTGGACTGTGTGTGGCTTGCTCTTTGACGTCGTAATATAGACGTTTCTTGGGCTCCGTTGGCTTCCTCGTTCCCCAATCTCAACACCTACCAAGGCACTTTACTCCCCGTGCCCATACATTTCGAATTTGGATTGGGCACCACTTTGGGTTGGAGGGAATGGGTGGATAGGGAGTTATCCGACACGAGTTTCATGGGGTTGCTATAGCAAACCGGTGTATTGAAGGCTATCATTTCATCCCACTGTTTATCCAACTTTAGGAACCTCTTCAACCTTTGCCATTTGGTGCACTGGTGGTGTACCACCACTCACACTTTATTCTTCTCCTGTGGTGAGATCACCATGACTTTGGAAGATGTAGCCAATCATTTGCTGATACGACCCCCTCCATGGCCGCGTGCAGATCCTCTTTTCCCTTGAGGGGCTATGGTTAGATCTAAGGATTTTCAGAAATAAAACAGTAGACAAGAGGAAATTTATGGTCATACTTCGAGGGATAACCGAGACCTCCTTAACAAGCAAAGCTTGATTTTTACTAAAGTATTCTCATACCTCTTTATTAATCATAATTGGCCTTATATAGGCTTACAACTGAACGTAAAAACAAATCCAACACCTAAACGATAGAAACAATTCCTACAACCTAGCCTACTAATATGATAAGGATAAAGGCAATTGTTATCCCAACAAATACTTGAAATATTAGATAACAATCAATAGCTAAGATAAAGATAAACTCCTAAGCAAATTCAAAAGCAAGAACCAGATCTGATATGGCAACTGGTACATAACACAATCTGATATGGCGGCTGGTACGTAACACTCCCTTCCCCTTAAAATCATCCCTTGTCCTTAAGGGATCCTTTTCTATGCTCATCTGACCAACCCACCTCAATAAAAAATAGCTTCTTACATTGATGTCCTGGTGCAAATTTTTCATCACAATTAAAGCACAAGCCCTTGTCTCGCCTCTCTTTGAGTTCAGTAGGTGTAAGTTTCTTGATAGTCTTAGTAGTAGGACTCACTTTGCTAAGAGATAGAGGCAAAGGCTCTTCATTTTCTTCAGATGGAGGTTGTTGATGTTAAAATTGGGACTTGGCTTCATAGAGGCGAGCTAAGCCCACTGCAGTAGATAAGGAAGCTGGTTTGAGGGCTTGAACATCATTTCATAGATGTTCTTTAAGGCCACTAATGAAGCAACCCACTTGTTGTGCCGGTGGTAATTTTCCTACTCTGCTAAGCAATCTTTCAAATTGGCTTTGATACTCTCTCACAGATCCCATTTGCCTAAGCTTCGTCAGATCACCAAAGAAGTCATCAAACTCTGTTGGGCCATAACGTGTGTATAAGCCTCCTTTAAGGAGAGGCCAAGTGATCACTCTCTCTTCTTCCTTTAAATTGATACCATAATTGTTCTTCCCCCTCCAAATGGTAGGCAGCCAATGGAATTTTTTCTTCCTCAGCAATATTTTGGAATTCAAAAAATTGCTCTGCACGGCAGATCCAACTAGTTGGATCTTCATTTTCGTTGAAGCGTGGGAAATCTAGTTTTGTCACCCTTGGAATGACAGCACTATGTGAGCCGAATGGTCCAGAGTTGAATCTACTTGAAGACCTTTCCCCCTCACCACGCTTGTGAGAACTCTCACTGCTATGATTACTCGAAAGGTTGTCAAAACGAGTATGCATTGCAGCAAGCATTCCCTGTATCTCCTTCATCATCTTCTGTTGTTCCAAAACCATGGAAGTCAAGTTGTTAACCTCACCTTCCAATTTGTCCACATGATCCTCAGCCATAACCTGCTCTGATACCAATTTGATACGACCCCCTCCACGGCCGCGTGCAGATCCTCTTTTCCCTTGAGGGGCTATGGTTAGATCTAAGGATTTTTAGAAATAAAACAGTACACAAGAGGAAATTTATGGTTATACTTCGAGGGATAACTGAGACCTCCTTAATAAGCAAAGCTTGATTTTTACTAAAATATTCTCATACCTCTTTATTAATCATAATAGGCCTTATATAGGCTTACAACTGAATGTAAAAACGAATCCAACACCTAAACGATAGAAACAATTCCTACAACCTAGCCTACTAATCTGATAAGGATAAAGGCAATTGTTATCCCAACAAATCAAATATTAGATAACAATCAATAGCTAAGATAAAGATAAACTCCTAAGCAAATTCAAAAGCAAGAACCAAATCTGATATGGTAGTTGGTACGTAACACAATCTGATATGGCAGCTGGTACGTAACATTTGCTTTTGCCCATCCTTGGTGATGTTGATCCTAGCGCTTTAGAGCTTTCTCCAGAGGAAGAGGTTGTGGAGGCTAAGTTGAAGAAAGGGATGAGCGGCAATGCAAAATTGTCATATTGGGTTAGTTCTTCCTTTAAGTTCTCTGTTGCTGCTCGCCGTGTGGCCTTTATTGCGTTCTGGCTTTGTAAGTTTATCTTCAGCTCTCATCCCCACTATGCTATGAAGCCTTTCTGTTTTCGATTAGCTATTAAGATATTTGCTGGGGTAAGCCTACCATTGGCTCCCATGTTTTGGGACATTTGTATGTTCAATTAGACATTTTGCAGAGCGATGAGAGTCAGGCAGGCTCTTGCCACATAGTCACTACTTCCATTCACAGTACTATTTTGCAGCACTTGTTATATAAGCGTTGTGCCAGGCACTTGGCGAAGTGTAAGCCCATCCATTTTGCTAAGGAGAAATATCAGTCGTGTCCGAGAGTCATTACCGATTTTTGTGGAAGATTTGAGTTTGACTTCCCATTGGCTTTCCGTTGGGCTGGTTTAAAGCCAATTGATCATTCTGTTGTTGAATTCTTTAATAAAGGAGTTGGATTTTCTTGGAGAGTTTACAGGAACTTAGGTACGAGTTACACATGTGCAGACTATGTTATGGGTTTATTTCTTAACATTGCCAAGACCACCACACCCTTGACTGATTTCGAGGAGACAGGGATTACTTTCTTGGTGGCCACCAATGTTGGGTGGTTGCCTTATCTGGCCAACGAGGGCATTAGATTTGTGCATTATCCTGCTAACCGAGTGAGAAGACAGTTTGGGCTAGATCAGGATATTCCTGATGATATTTCTTTTCTTATGGAGTCTCCTACTTCCGTCTGACCATTCTTGCGGTATACTACTTTTGAATTCTAGAGCCAGAGTTTTATTGTAGTTACCATTCCAGGCTCATTGAGAAAGGGCGTTTGTACTCCTGCCATGCACGGATACTGGTAGGCTGTGATGTCTTCGTTTGAGTAGGAATTGATGGGTAGTCGTGGTTTCTCCCTTATTCCTCCTGATGGGCTCAGTGCAGTCATTTTGGCTAATCCTCGGTTGCTCCTGCCCTCTAAGTCTGTGTTAGCATATTCCAGGAAGCAGAGTTGGTCTGCCATCTTTGAGTGGGTTGAGGAGGATAGAGGGTGGTATTGGCATGCCGGTGATTATCCTCTGGGTTGGGAGAAGAAAGTGAAAGTGACGAACAGTTCTGTGCTAGGTAAGAAGGGTTCTGCCAAGTCTAAGTCCACCAAAAAGGGTGGAGATACTTCTGAGGCTAGCTTCGACATGGTGCCTTTTGAGAGTGGCCTCCCTCCCATAGGCAATATAGTTTTAGAGGGCTCTTCTCCTTCCACCTGTGCCCGTTCTAACGTGCGCCCCACTGCCAACAAGTTCAAGTTTGCTGCTCCACAACCATCTACAGATGCTCCCCCTTCCAACAGGACATGAGGCAGTAAGAGAAAGACATCCCTTCATCCTACGTCCACCACTGAGCGGAGAGTATGTTATCTCTAGTTCTACTTCGTCTTTTATATATATATATATATATATATATATATATATATATATATATTTCTTTTGACTTTCCAGCGGCATGCTTGTTGACTTTTAGCTTCAACCTTGTCTTCTGTTCTCTTTTCTTTCGCAGTCTAAGCATAAGGAGGATGTGTCTGCCACCCGTCCCATAATACTTGATGAGCTTGAGTTTGAGGTACATCTCTTTCCTTCCCTTTTTTTTTTCTTCTTCTTTGTACGTGTTTCCTCTAACACATGCCTTTGATTGTCTCATCTTTCTCTTGGTATCATCAACAGTTATGGGTTCCTTTGTTCCTAATGTTTTCTTCTTCTCTTTTTTTTTTTTTTTTTTTTTTTTTTTTTGTCTTCCAAGATGAGCCCGAGCTTATCTTTGTATATCACCCCACGGCTGAGGAGCTTTCTGCCTCCATGGGCACACCCATGGAAGGTTTCTTTGATGGGGCTGATGTGGTGTTTGGAACCATGGCTCCTGCCACTCCAACTACTGCATAAGAAGTTCTTGCTGAGGCTCCTATCCCCTCCACTGAGCCAGTACCCACATATAAGGGTACTCATACTTAAAGGGTTAGTGAGGCCACTCCCATTCCTGCCGAGATGCTTACTCCCCAAAAGGGAGCCATTCCTCTTGCTGCTGCTCAGACTGAGGTTGCTTATCCTGCCACACCTCTTGTTATCTCCACCAATGACCCCTTCGTGGTTCTATCTCAGGCTGTGAAGGATGGTTCTTCTTTGGTGGTTACCTCTTCTTCTATTCCCACCTTTGCTACATGTGGGCCTGATGCAGACTTATCCTCTGAGGGATTTGAGGACATTCTTGAGGATCTTGACGATGAGCCTACCATAAGGAAGAGGATTTCTGATTCTGATGAAGAAGAGAGTGTTGACTCCGAGACCGAATTCATGGGTATATGTCTCTTTCCCCTCTTTTTTTTTGCTAAGTTCCCTTTATACTTATATATTTGTGTCACTTCATCGCTGCGGTTTTCCTTCATTTTGTATGCCCATTTCCCTGATTGTAGAGACCTTTGAAGAGACAGGAGTTGCAGCAAACGTAGGGATGTCCACAGCCACTCCTCCAACCACACCTATAGCACTCGTTTCTGCCATTCCCACAACGCCAGTTTCTGTCGTATCTACTATACCTTATTTCTGTTGTGCCTTCCATACCTATTTCTATTGTTGCTACAGCCCTATCCTCACGGATCTTGGTGAGTTTCTTTTCCCTTATCTCCTTCTTCATTGCCTCCTTACAAGTTTATCATCCCTAGATCATGGCTTCTCATATCACGTTTTACACTTCTTATTAGGTCCGCTCCCTACTGTCCCTTCTCAGTTTAAGATTGGCAACAGTTCTACCACAGTTCCAGTTCCTGTGAGTGAGGTTGTAGCCTTCTTTACACGCTTTGATCAGCTTGAGGTTAATGACCTCGATCTTGTAGATTTCTAGGGTTCTGAGCCTCCCTACATAGACTTCCATGGTTTTAGGGTTCTCGAGGATTGTGCTTCTCATTTGGTGGTGGTCTACAGTAGCCGTGGTGACTTTATGCAAGGATTTCGCATTGGCCGTTCTGCTAGAGAGCACTTCTTGAAGATGCTGGGGAGCGTGATGAACGATATTGAGCATAACTTCGTTGACACTGTCTCCACCGAGAGGATCCTACAGTGGAGGGCTGCAATTCAAGAGCTTGTTAGTATCGGCTTTGCTGTGGAGTTCATTCTGGACCACCTTCGTGAGATTGCCCGAGTCTTTTTCATGAGGAGAGTTCAGCCTGTTGTTGACGCCATTGATACACGGATTGAGGCACTGAGGAAGGAGGTGGCAAACTTGGAGGGTCATCACGAGCAGACTTGGAGGGTCGTCGCGAGTGCCTTCTTTCCAGCATTGGCGAGTCCAGCCGTTTTGGAGACCAGCCCCTCATTTTTGGGCTTTGTTAGTGATGCAGTTTCCCTTTTACTTCCCTTGCTAATTTCCCTATCTAGCACACTTTATGTTTCCTACAGGACTTTTTTTTTTCTTTTGGCAAATTTGATATGACTACCATAGTTTGGGTTTGTAATCATGATGATACACTTTGCTACTACTTTTGGCTATTGCTATGACATGGTATACTTTTGTAATGGTTCATACTTCTTTTCATTACATACTATCAAAAGCATGTTACAATCATGTCTTGTGACACAGTCACTTGAAGGAAACAAAAAGAAAAACATTAAAAGGGACAACTACATAACATCTTCTCGTAAGCATAATAACGTTTCAACCACTTCCCATTGATGGGATTCATCAAGTCTTTGCCATCCAACTGAGTCAAATGGTAATACCCACTTGGATGTGCCTTTCTTATCACAAGGGGTCCTTCCCATTTTGGTGCAAACTTATATGGTCCTACCATGCCTTGCCTGACGTAGTCAACTACTTTTTACACGAGTTGCCCCTCTGCGAGCACTCTTTCTTTAGTCATTTTGCCATAAGCTTCAGTCATCCTTTGTCTGTATTTGCGGCTGTGCTCTTGGGCTTCTTCCCTCCATTCATCAAGCCCTTCTAGGTCTTCATACCCTTCTTCCGCAAAGACTTCCCTTTCTTTTTCCTTCTCCTGTATTTGTATAACTCTCAATGATGGAGTCATTACTTCTGTTGGGCTCATTACTTCTGTCCCGTAGACCAAGGAAAAGGGTGAAAACCCTGTGGCTGACTTTGATGAATTTCTATAAGCCCAAAAGGAGTCTAGCAGGTGTATTGCCCATCCTTGTGTATACTCTTGGCTCATTTTATTGATGATCTTTATGAGGGTCTTGTTTGTCGCCTTTGCTTGCCCATTTTCCATTTCCTTGAGGGTAATAGGGTGATGAACGATGGTGCTTAACTTGGTAGAATTCCAGCATTTTCCTTAATTTGCTGTTGACAAAGGGTGTGCCATTATCACTGATAATCCTGTGGGGTACCCCAAACCTTACAATTATGTTTTCTTTGATGAAGTTTACTACTGCTCCTCCCGTGGCTTTACGGAGTGGCACTGCCTCTGCCCATTTGGTGAAGTATTTTGTAGCCACCAGAACCCATATGTACCCACATGATGGGGGGTTAACTGGACCCACCAAATCAAGCCCCCAAGTGTGGAAGGGCAATGGGGTGACCATGTTGTGTAAGTTCTGCGGATGAGTGTGAATCAGGTTAGCCTGTACTTGGTAGCTCTGGCATCTTTTTACAAATTCTGCCGTGTCTTTCTTCATGGCGGGCCAATAGTAACCCATTTGTAGCAGGCATTTGTACAACTTTTTCTTCCCCTAGTGTTCTCCACACTTTCCTGAGTGTACTTCTTTTATCATCCCTTTTGCTTCCTCGGGGCCCAAACATCTTAGGGGGTCTCTATCGTACCCTTTCTTGAAAAGGACTCCATTATGCACAAAGTAGCGTGTTGCCAACCTCTTAAGTTTGTATCTTTCAGTGTGCTTTTGTGGCAGGATACCCTTTGTCAAGTACTACATGAATGGGCTTCTCTAGTCTACGTTTGCGAACACAGCATAACTTTCCCCTTTGTCTGCTGCAAGCTGGTAGGTCTCACATTGGGTTTGGACTTGATCTACGTCTTTACCCATACTTGGCCAATAAAAGCCTACCCTTTGAAGCCTACGATAAAGATTGACCTCTTTGCGAAATCCATAAGTCTTGTCGTGCACTTCTTTTAACTTTCTTTGGGCCTCCTCCTGTCCTATGCATCTAGACAAGACCCCACCTGGCATCCTACGGTACAATTCTCCTCTAGGGCATAGTCCTTTAGCACCTTTAGTTTTGCAGTGTCTTCTTCCTTCACCAGGGCCTCTCTTATGGGAACCCGCTAATCTCCTTTACGCTATTCCTCCTGGAACCTTTCCTTTAAAGCCTCAATAATAGATTCTTTCCTCTTGCCAACTTCTATCCTGGTGCTATCCCCTTCAAAAATTATTTTAGAGCCCAATGCGGCCAACGCATCCGCGAATCGGTTTTCGTTTCTTGAAGCATGTTCTATTTTGAAGGTTGAAAATTGTTCTCCATCTTTTGGGCCATTTCTCTGTATAGGGCTAGGCTAGTTTCCTTTAGGGAGAAGCTCCCCTTGGCCTGGCAGACCACCAAGTTCAAATCACTTATTACTCTTAAATGCTTGACACCCATTTTGAGGGCCGTGGCTAGCCCGGTTAGATAGGCTTCGTATTTTGCTGTGTTGTTTGAACATGGGAATTCTAGTTTGAATGATAATGCCATTGCCTTATCTTCTTTAGGGTACAAAACCACTCCTCCCTTTCTTGATTGGGCGGTAGAAGACCCATCGAATTTCATAACCCATTGCTTTCTGACTTCTTCTACCATTGCCTTATCTACTTCCCCTGGAACTTCATCATCCAGCGGGAATTCTTCTTCTCCCGGAAATTGTGCCAACAAGTCTGCTATAGCCTGGCTCTTTACCGCCTTGGGAGTTCCCGATTTCAAGTCGTATTGTGACAATTGTAACAACCATTGGGATATTCTGCCAGAGAGGATTGATTGCCGCAATAAAGTTTTGATGGCATGAGACTTAGAGGGAGTTTGGATACAGCGTTTTCTTTGCTGCGTTTCTATTTCTGCGTTTACTCTTTTTTTTTTTTTTTTTTTTTTTGGAGCACGCGTGTTACCCCTCACAAGCGGCTACTGTTCATGTACTGTACATGAACAGTAGCCGCAATATTTGACCAGTTTTTCATGAACAGTGCATTTATGCACTGTTCATGGACCCACAAATTTTATTTTTTATCAATTTTTTCATTAAAAATGGGTCCCACGGTACTATTCACACATTTAAAAATTATTTTGCTACAGTGTTTTCAGTTTTCAGTTTTCAGTTTTCAGTTTTCAGCTGTATCCAAACGGACCCTTAGTCATCAGCCATACTTTATAAGCCAAGAAATAATGGCGTAGCCTTTACGAGGCATACACAATAGCTAGACATGCCCTTTCTACCCTTGGATAGCGAGTTTCTGCATCTTTTAGGAGATGACTGATGTAGTACACTGGTTGCTCAATGTCGCCTCCATTTTCTTGGGTGATCAATGCACCTATGGCATACGAGCTGTTGGCAAGGTAGAGCAACAATGGTTTTTTGTGGATTAGGGCTTGCACGGTAGGGAGGCTCGTCATAATCTGCTGTAGCCTTTTGAAGGCTGTTTGCTGCGCTTCTCCCCATTCAAAGCTTTGCCCTTTTCTGAGTAACTTGGTGAAAGCAGAAGTAATTGATGCCAACCCAGGGATGAAACTCTGAATATATGAGACCTTCCCTAAAAAGCTCTTTAACTCCTTTATTGTGGTTGGAGGCCTTATAGTTGCTATGGCTGTGGCCTTGGCCGGGTCCACATCTATTCCCCTGCTGTGAACCAAGAAACCCAAGAATTTCCCAGAGGACACCCAGAATGCGCACTTGAGAGGGTTCATTCTCAGTTTGAAAGCTCTACATCTCTCAAATACCTTTCTTAACACGTGGAAATGTTCTGCTCTCCTCTTTGATTTCACCACTATGTCATCCACATAGTCCTTCAGTTCCTGATGCATCATGTCGTGAAATATGGCTGTCATTGTTCGTTGGTAAGCTGCACCTTCATTTTTCAACTCGAAAGGCATCACAGTGTAGTAAAAGTTGCCTATGGGTGTTCTGAAAGCAGTTTTCTCTACATCCCTTGGTGCCATTCTGATCTGATTGTACCCATTGAATCTGTCCATGAATGAAAACATGGCACTTCCTGCAGCAGAATCTATCAGTAAATCCAAGTTTGGTAATGGGAATTCGTCTTTTGGACAGATTTTGTTAAGGTTTTTGAAATCTACACAACACCTTATCTACCCGTTCTTCTTTTTCACTGGTACTATGTTAGATAGCCAACGTGGGTGTTGAATAGGCTTAATGAATCCTACGGCCAGCAATTTCTGCACTTCCTTAACTATTTACCCTTCTATCTCAGTATGGAATATCCTGGCTGGCTGACCCACTGGCTTGGCCTCTGGGTCCACATTTAATGTATGCACCACTAGCTCGGGATCTAATCTTGGCATTTCACTGTAATCCCATGCGAAGACATCTTTGAACTCTTTCAACAACAACATCAGTTCTAATTTTTCCTTTTTCGTCAAACTTGAACTAATTGAGATAGGCCTTGGTTCTTGTGAGCCATACCCAAGGTCAACTTCCTCCAACTCTTCTTCTACTACAACCTGTACATCCTTTTCTACCAGGACTTCTTTCTCTTCATTACTTTCTCCCTCTGAGCTTTCTTGAGCCGTATAACACACTAGGCTTTTGTGCTGCCACTATTGTTTGGGACCCGCTTACGTTTCACTCGTGGGTCCTGCGCACCTTCATAATTTGTATACAATCTTGCCATTAGGTCCTTGGACCCTGATACATTGCGGTATATCCTCCAACTCTGCAACAGGTGCTTCCTTCCTTTTCTTCTTCTATGACAACAAACTTAGATCAGGTTCGGGGTCATTCCGGACATCCTCCTATCTGGGTATGAACGTGCCTCGTGGCTTTGACACTGAGCTCTCCTCAGATGGTGCCCATTGGTCATAGAACATAGTTTCTACTAGATAAGCCTTCACCTGCTCAAATGGCGATGGGTTTGTTGCTATACGTATCATTCTTCCATTCAACCTTCCCTTCACGTATTAGTGATAGGTGGACAGGACTAATTAGTGTTTGTGCAACCATGGCCTCCCCAAAAGCACATGGTACAAGGCCTCCATCTTTACCACGTGGAATCGAGCTAAGGAAGCTATGGGGCCCACCTTTAACCATAGTTGGATGTGGCCTGTGGTGTATTCGCCCCTTCCTCCGAATCCTGTCACTTCCATCGGGCATCACTGAATCTTTCTTTCTGAAATTCCTGCCACTTGCACAATACTTGGTGGGATGAGATTTATGAAAGCACCTGTATCCACCAAGGCTCTCTTGATGGGGATTTGATTTATGGATTTTGCTAAGTAAAGGGGTCTCTTGTGGTCTGGGTACCCCATCTCCATATCCTTATCACTAAAAGTGATTTCACTTGATTCTTGCAAGAGGGCTCTGTCATCTACGACTTCCAATGATAAACATTTTATCTTTGCCCCGAAGGCAATGCTCACTAGAGCCTCTGTGGCTATCTTTCTCTCTTTCGTTGTAAGCCCCAACTGGTCAAACAAGTTTTTGAATTTGAAGCTTTGCTGTAAGGTGGTAATTGTTGCAGTAGGCAGGGCTGGATTTTCTTCTTCGTCCTCCCCTGGATCCGCACAAATTACTACCGTTGCTACATCCTTCCCTTTATGGTTTGGGAGAAGGTTTCTTTGAACTTCCTACTGGGACAGTTCTAAATTCCCTTCTTTGATCCTTCGGTGTGCCAGCCTGCGGAGCGCCCAACATTCTACGGTAGGGTGTTGCACGTAATTGTGCAATCGGCAGTAGCATGGGTCTCTCCGCTCTTCCTTTGTGGGCTCCTTAGAAACTTGATTAGGCTTAAAGACTCCGTCTGCTATCCATTTTTCTAGGAGCACATCCAACTCCTTTGGGGTACATGGTATCAGTGGGGGAGTATCGTACTCTCTTCCATCAGTCCTCCTTCTTCGTTCACCAGTGGATACTACCATAGCTTGTGGAGCATTTCTTTTGTTAGCACTTGTCTTTACTAACTGAGTAGTCTTCTTGGCTTTTTGCAACAACTGTGCAAACTGGGAGATTTCTAAGTTTTCCAAGACTGTCCTGTATTCTTTGATCATATTTGTCATACACATTTCCACCAATGTTCTTTCTTCACAATGATCATAGCAGTCGAGTGCTATGTCCTTGAACCTTTTGATATATTCCATTAAATCCTCACCACTTTTACTTGGTTACTTGCAGGGTTGCAAGAGTTACTGTTTCTCCCCCGTGGAAGTATTTAATGCAAAATACGTCCACCATGTCATCCCAAGTTGGGATTGATCCTAGCTTTAGGCCGACGTACCAGGTGTATGCCCGGTCACATAGTGATTTGGAAAACTCTCGAAGACATAAGTCCTCATCTGCTGCATAAGGGCCAAGAGTATCAATAAACTTGCTCACATGCTTAACAACACTTCCTTTCCTGCCATCATATTGCACAAAAGCCCGTGGCTCATACCTCTCAGGGTATGGTTTGCTGAGTGCTCTTAGTGGGTACGGAGGTCTTCGTGCATAGAATCTTTCCTTAGGTGCTAGGGCCCTCTCCTGCTCCAGGAGGGCTGTTACTTCGGCCATAGTGATGAAACGCTGTTCCGCATTCTGTGGGACACCTCTTGCTGGTGTCTCCTCTTTGTCTGTCATATGGTCCAGGTCATGCTGGCTCCCTTTCTCCTTTGTTTTGTCTGTTTTCAGCTAACGAATTTCTTCCACCATTTTCTAAAGCAACTGCAACACTTCAATGAAGATGTTGGCATTGTCTGTGGGGATTCTTGGTTGTGGCTGGGGTTCACCCCCCATTCTGTTGGCACCTTCCATCTGTTTAGGCTGCTGTTGGTAAGGCGTTGTTGGCCTGGACTTTGCTTGTGAGGGCACGGTGCTCATGTTTCGCGTCGTCCTAGATTTTAGGGGCATTGTTTATGAGGGCTTCTATATTCCGTCCCTATCTATTTCCCAACTTCCTAGTGGAGTCACTAATTTAATGTAGTGGGCCTTTTTGTAATACTGGGTTGGGCTGCCTTCTGCCGCACTAGGCCCTAGTTTTCTGGATAAGGGAGTTGGGACCAGTCCAATTGCAAACTACCTTGGTCTAGCTTGTGCATGAACTACGCCCCGTTTGCCAGACATTGATCACATGCCCATGGCAGGTAGAGCCGCTACGGGGAAGTTACATCAAGCAGATATAATAAAGATAATATAAGAAATACTTGAAAAAATGGATAAAAGGGAGTGACAAAAACACCCCGTACACAAAAGGTAAAGAAATTAATGGGGAATAATAATAATAAGCTTGTTTGAATCAAGGAGGGGAAAACCAGTCTGCCATGCCGAGTAATGCTACGGAGCTGACACCAAGTAGGGAAACCACTTCCTCAATGTGAATAATCTCCTCAGGTAAAGAAATTAATTGCTTTGAGGGAATGGGCTTGGATGGTTTATGTCCAATGAAGATCCGTTGTCTTTGATAGAGAGCAGGGCTTCAGAGGGAGAGAGGAGACCAACCTATTGGTGCATGCCTGCCATTCTAAGCTCTTTGTTTTTCCTTTGTTTTCCTTTCTTCCTTTCTCAGTGCTCATTCCTATGTTATGATTTTTTTCCTAGAGATTACTATTACCTTGATTGTGATCCCCCCCTTCCGCAGTGCACGGTAAGGGTCCTTTATATAGTGTCTGCCGTGACCGGATTTTACTATTTTAGCCTTTAACAACCTTTGTCTAGTCTGGGTGTCCTTACCGACCACTTATTGATTTGCTAGTCGCTCAGCCACCACCACTTACCTATGCTGGCTGTGCCACTAGACAAAGAAGAATATTTTGTTTCTTTGCTTGCCATGGCACTCTTATTTGCTACGGTGTGGATGCTCTCTCTCTTCCTATCCCTCATGGCATGTACCTAGTGACCTAGCTCATCCTTGCTTCCTTTGGGTGGTATGTCATCCCAGCAGGACATTTCCCCCAAAAGAGCTTGAGCAAGAACCCCAAAATAGGTTTTCCCCTCTCCCCATTGCCAGACCATGCCCTGTTATCTTTGACCCATGACCTCACCACCTCCTGTATTGACTAGGTATAGGCTGGTGATGTTTGGGCCTTGCGCTTGCTTCACTTCCATGTATATCCAAAATCTGCCTACTGCTCATGTATCCGCCGTGGTCTCTAGGCTTGTCTACATATTCTGCAGCCCATTCTTGGCTTCTTATGGTGTGAGCCATTTTTTGGCCTCTCATTCTTTAGGGCCCGCTCCCTTCAAGGGCTAGGCTTTTGCTTAATTGTGGGCTTTTCCTCCTTCAGCCCATTCTCTCGCTCTTTTCTGCAGTCTTTGCATTTCTTGCTGTACTACTCTGCTATTCCTGCTATGGTGTTATTTGACCCAAGCCTACTAGGCCTCTTTGGGCTTGTTGCTTATTCTTCTCTCAATGACTTAGTGTAGTCATTTGGGCTTCTTGGTTACGTTGCTTGCGGGCTCCTGTGTCTCATTTTCCTTTTGGGCATCCTTGACCCTTTCTAGTCTTGTGTTCCCATGGGTTTTTACTAACTCCTTTGGGCTTCCCTGGCCCAATTACTTTATCCTTCATCCTTGGGGCTTATGGACTTTCCATCATCCCTTACTTTCTTTACTTTTATTACTTCGAGCCTGTTGTGGCCCATTCTCACTTTTCTACCTCATACTGCCCATGGGTTTACTACTTCTCTCTTTCTGGGCTCCTTTAGGCTCGCCTACTTCCTCAAGGCCCATTTGTTTATTTCATGGTCCTGCGATTCATTATTCCTGCCGCTTGGGTTTAATGGTTTTTCTATTCACCTACTAACTCTTTTCTGCCCATGTTGCTGGGCTTTTTCTTTCTACTGGGTTTCCCAAAATGATCATCAACAAACTTGAATATTTGTTTCTTGAAGTACTAAAATCATCCTAGATCTACCCAATTACAAGTAAAGTGCGTTTTATCAAATGATTAGCCAGTTATATAATTATGTCCCTAACATATATATATATATATATATATATATTGGGGGTTTCAAAATTATTTCCAAGCTTATAATTTTATATGCATATTGGATTTATAAATATATGAATTATATTTATAAATAAATATTTATATATTTGTAAAAGTGGCGGTAGCCCCAAAATAATATACAAGTACAAATTGGTACTAAAATATTTCATTTCCATAATCAAATTAAAATGACATCCGATATTAACAACTTACTATGATTGATTGGTTTTATAAGGATAAATAAAATAGATACTTATTTTTAGTCTCTATATTGTGTGATAGGTCAATCTTTCCTCCACCTAGGGCTGTAAATAAGCTGATCTAAACTAAGCTAATATTTAATTTCATTTCGAACATGCGTCATGAGAGCTTGAGTTCATCATCAAGCAAGATTGCATGTTCAAGCTTTTTTTTTTTTTTTTTTTTGTCAAATAAGTTTGAGCTTTTTCACAATTTGCTTGATTAACTTATTCTTTTTCCATATATAGTAAAAGCATGACAAAAATTTCTTACCCTCCTTTACAAATCTATGAATATTTTATGCGAATGGACTCTATATTGTCAACTAACTACAAATACTAACTTGATACATTGTATGACCTTATTTACAAACTTGTACAATCAATTCCCCTGTCTATAAAAATATAACATTATATATAATTAAATCAAGCTTGTATGCAATGGAGAGTCCAAGAATTTTTTTTAGGGTGGTCATGAAAAAAATTAAATTAATCAAAATTTAATAAAAATAAAACTTGAATATATTGACATCACTAAAAAAAAAAAAAAAAAAAAAGCAAATACATTAAGTTTTTAAATTTTCTTCTACGAGTTTTCATGTTTTTGTTGTCTGATAATTTCATTACCAATGTTATCAACTACACCTTCTTCAATATACACAACCAATCAATCATTAAACTACTGATCTCCTATTCAATTACCAACATTTTGTCTAAATAAGTAATAATATAAACAAAATGCATCATCATCATTTCAACCAATTTTTGTATTCTTTAAACTAATTAGAATTGAATTGACACAATGCTCCACTAATTTCTATTTTCCACTAATTTCTGTTTTAGGGAAATCATGGTCAAGAGGTTGACATGAACCTCTTTATAAATATTCTCTTCTTATTTCATCTTAATCATTAGTATGAAAAGATGAGACATTTTTTCATAGTATAGGATATGAAAAAAGATTATCCAAGTCAATATGAATTTTCTTAGAAGATGAAACTTGCAATACATGTGATCTCCTTATAAGAAACTTTTCCATAGTGCTAGCAAAAGAATAAAGAGTAAACTATAAGTTCATTCAATATTTTCAACTTAGGCATTCAACCATTATATCAATCATGTTCAATAAAGTAGTTAGACATTTCTCATGAAAAAAAAGTAGTTAGACATTGATTTAGTGAATATGCGTATGTACAAAATATATCACATAAATCCAACAAATTTAGCTAAAGACTAAAAGCAAGCACTAAAAGACTAGCTATTTGAAAATGTGTGCTTATTAGAAGAAAAAAAATAGTGATATAAAAATATGCCTTTTAAAAACACAATTTAAAAAATCATACTTAAACATATGATTTAGGCTTTTGGGCAATTTTTGAGAAGTACAATGTCCATAACATTTTTATAATAAATTCTAGATGGTAAGTTGTTATTGGTTCTAATTTGAACTTACCACTGAAATTTCTTTTTTGTCCACTAGTAACAACAAATAACAACTTGTCATTTAGGATTTATTTGTGAAAGTGTGTGAAATGTTGGTTATAAATCATTTCTCACAATTTTTTATTCCACCTTCAGTGGAACAAAATTTTGGAGAAATCAAAAATTTTTTTTTTTTAATGGGCTCAAATTTTTATTTAAGGTGTTCTAGTTTTTATTAGGGTGGTCCAGATTTTTTTTCTAAGGTAGTCAGCAATCCATATTAATTAAATTTTTTTTAAAGGTATATATATATAAAAAAAAAAAAAAAATTTCAAGTCATGGTAGTCATGTGACCATCTTGATTAACAAGTCGAGCCACCTTTGCATGTATGTTTACAAGCTTGTTCATTAATACATTATTATTTTTGAATTTGGCTTGTTTACTAAAAAAAATTAATATAAATAAATTGTTTTTACGAGCTAATCTCAAACTATCTATAAATGGCTTGGTTCACTTGTACCTCCAACACACCAAGAAAAAGAGTGTCATGGTTGTATTATCAAAAAAACTTTAGTATTGTATGAGACTCTTCTCCATATCGATTGTGTTGGTTTCATTAAAACTACAATTGGTTGTTGGAATGTGTTAAAGAATCATAAAAAGGAAGTGATTCTACATGTGTTATATATATAAATTCTTGTATTTTAGTGGTTATCCACAATCTTAAGTTGATATCTCTTAGAACTGTACTATTATAGTGTGGGTTCCTATTTTGGACAGTACCTAGACCCAAATAATAAGGATCTTGGGCCTCCAAAGAAAATAATGTTTAGTGGTTGGTGGACTAGACTTGGTTCACCGCAACTGTGTTGGGCTGATTACAAACCAATTTATGCATAAAACATGGGCACTACAACACATACACACACACACACACACACACACACACACACACACACACACACACACACACACATATATATTGTAAAATAAGTGGCTGAGGAACAGTAAAGGAATTATCAAGAAAAATGTGAGCAAGAACATCAGGGATCCTCAGAAAATAGAACGATAGTTCATTATTTTAAGTTTTTAAAGTACATTGAACCCTATTTCTTACTGGCATATGCCATGAGGTTCAAAAGTCACAGACTTGGATAGCTCTTTCTAGGCTTCCAAGACTTGTGAGGTTTGAATCCCCTTGAATCCAAGTGTATCCTTAAGCACTTATTGTAGGATCCTTCACAATGCCTTTCTTTTCTCTCTATTTTTCTGAAGCTTAGTGAATCTCTCTAATGCTCTTTTTATGCTCTAATTAATAGTTGCTAAATGTCTTTTGCTGATGACTTAATCTTCCTTTTATAGTACCTTTCTAGGGTTTTTGGTATGCCATTGATTCTCTCATTTTGTTGCCCTGGGTACCAGAACCAATGCTGTGTCAGTAACATTGGTGGCTGGTCCTTTCCTTATTTCTCATTGCATTCTTCTTTTGAGGTTTCCCTCCCAAAAGTTTCCAGCTGACCTTCCTCTTTTGGGGGGTCCTAATGAGGCTATCTTTTATTCCTTTTCCTAAAGCTTCTAAAGAGACTTTTCAGAGCCTCTTTTTGGCTGCCTCACCCTTTGTCCTTTTTCTTCAAATAGGTAGATTCATCCCTGTCATGTTGAAAGATCCCCAGCCACCTTCATTCATGGTTCACCCTTTTCTACTTTTCCCAAGGATCTGGTTCTTCCTATTAGGTATTGGTCCTTAGCCACCATATGCTGCATAGCCTTCTTCTGGGTTGTGGGTGGCTGATGGGATATGACCGCTTTGTTCTCCGTGCCTAATGGCACGCTTCCTTATGCCATCCACATCCTGGTTGGCCGCCTCAGCTCTTCCCAAGGATCCCTCCTAGCTTTGGTTGTCCCAAGGTATGGTCCAGTCCCTTTCTCCTCCTGGGTTCTCCTAGGGATCCCTTTCACATAAGGCTGGGCCAAACTTCCTTTGCTTTCTTCTTTCCTTTCTAAGGCCTAAGGCCCACCCAATCATGGACTTGGGCTCCCTCTTGCCTATTCTTAATGGGCCATGCCTATTCTTAATGGGCCAAACCTTGGCTCACGGATTGGGATTTCCTTGGTTTTGAGGGCCCATTTACTTTGGATCTTGTAATATTTTGAACCTCAACATATAGTAAACCAATCACACACACACACATAACCTTAGGATGCTTGTAGATTTTATGGGTATAAGGTAGCAATAATAAGCACACTTATGGATATACATCTCCTCTATAGACTTTAAACATTTAAGACTTTACACATCCCAAGTAACCCTTTCATTGCCCAAACTTTACACATTCCAATCGTACTTTATTTCTCAAAATATATAGGTTTTTATGCTTTTATTACTAAGGGGTGGTAGCTCAAATAGTAGAGTATTCTTATAGCTTTAGAAGGGTAACAGGATCGATACATCGCATCTCCATAATTGTTTAATATTAAATTGATCAAATTATTAATTTTATTGATACAAAATCACTCACTCACACACACACACACACACACACACACACACACACACACACACACACATATATATATATATATGTTTTTATGCTTTAATTATTAAGGTGATGTAGCTCAATGGTAGAGTATTCTTATAGCTTAGAAGGCTACAAATGAGGGTATCTATTAGTTTTTATTTTCCATACACCAAAAAGAAAAAAATCTGTGGCCTAGAATTCTTCTTAAAACTAGGGGTGTGTATGTGTTAGGTTAGGTTTTTTCGACTCAACATCCCAAATTCCCACACGAGTAGAAACCAACATAATGCTGTGTGGGTTGGGTTAGGATGTTAAATTATGTTGTTTTATGCTTTGTAAAAAATTATATCTTCATTGATTATTGTGTGGGTTCTTTTTTGGACAATACCCAAGCCCAAGTAGAAACAAGGATCCTGGGCCTAATACTTGTTATTTGGTGGATTAGGCTTGGTTCACCGTAGCTATATTGGGCTGATTACGAACCAAGTTATGCACAAAACATGGATCCTACAATACATACACATTTATACA
The DNA here is from genome assembly GCF_001633185.2 of Quercus lobata. Taxonomy (NCBI): domain Eukaryota; kingdom Viridiplantae; phylum Streptophyta; class Magnoliopsida; order Fagales; family Fagaceae; genus Quercus; species Quercus lobata. Next base: position 36,536,782 of record NC_044913.1, on the reverse strand, counting down.
TAGAAAATATATACGTATTGCACAGTAGGGACCAGTGAAGAATAATATAAGTAAAAAGAAAAAGCGAATAAAACGTCAGGGTTCCTCAGAATAATCAATAATGCTTCATTATTTCTTGAGTTTCTATTACATTATGTCCTTTTTACACTGGGATATGTTACAAGGTCCAAATAAGTTCAAAAGTCACAAACTTGGATAGCTCTTTTAGGCTTTCAAGACTTATGAGGTTTGAATCCCTTTGAATCCATGTATATCCTCTAGTGTCTGTCTCAGGATCCTGGATAGTGTTTTCCCGCTTTTCTCCCTTTTTGAATTTTAAGGAAGTTTTTCAAAGGCTTTTATAGGCTCTAATAAGTTATTGCTGAACCGGTTTGTGCGCAAGTCACATAAAGCTCCTCAAGACAAAAAATGCAATTCCTCCTAAGCAATAAAATACCATTATAAGTGTTTTAGTGTCGTAAAATGATCCTTTACTTTTACGAAATAAGTAAAATAATTATTCATAATATTCACAATGAGAAGGAGATTGAAATAGAATATTAAAGGCTTATATTTTATTGTGTGAACATTTAAAAGAGTTCCTCCACTTGGTTCCTCGAGCGTGACGTCATGGTACCCTAAGCGTGACGTTATGGTACCCTGAGCAGGATGTCGTGGTTCCCAGGGGTACTAGGCCTGTAATCCATGGAACCTAGAATCTCTGGTTCCTTGGACTATAAGATCTTTCTCCATGCTTATTATGCAATGGAGTTTTGCCATTTCCCTTTACCTTTATAGCACCTACATAAGAACACACTATACAATACACATATCTTCAAATAATTGTTAGTTTCTTAGATTAGGACATACATTTTAATACATATACATATATGTAAATGAATTTCATGAGAATGATTCAGCCACGAGGATCCTAGCCCCAATTCTCACAGACTTAGTGCTTTTGCACAAGACTTGTGGGATTTGGAACTCAAGTCCAAGTAGCTTGGCTTGGGCATTGCCTTCCAAGATAGTTAGGTGATGAGGATTTTGTGAGAGAGAGTGATATCTGATGTGTGCATGTTTTGGCATATGTTTCTTTGGAGGCTAAGTGATATTTTGAATGATCTCAAGGACATGGGACGAATTCCTCTACCTTGGCTCTCTTATTTTGTTCCTTTTCTCTCCCCTTTCCCTTGCTAGGCTCTTAAAGCTCTAAGAATGATATTTTAAACCTCTAACCTCTCCCATTTTTCCTCCATCTGAATCCCCTCTCTTCCCCCCTTTTTTCTCCTATGCCTAAGTGTTCCTTTTATAGTGGACATGGTCTGGTACTCTGGGCGAGGACGTCCTTGGTCTGCTGGGTAAAACCATGTCCTCTGGAATTTGAATAAGTGCATTGGGCAGAGGTTTAGCTTAATTAGGAAATTAAAACTCAAAAGGGGCATTTGGATTTAGTTATAAATGAAAGATTCCTTCGTGGAAAGTCAAAGGAGTAGGTGGGCTGCTCAATGTATTGGATGACAGCTTTAGTTGAAAATGACAATTGAGAGGAAATTGTGGGGAGGTGTCATGCACATGGGGAAACTGAGTTTTCCATTGGTTCATGCATTCCAAGCAAATATATGAACCAAGGGAAACCTTTAGGATCCTCCTTTTACTAGAAATCACTCCCTTACTGACCAAACCACTTCTCCCTTACTTTCCACTTGGGTTCCCATAGGCTTGGAACATGGGTTACAAAGATAATACTTGATTTTGCTGGATTTTTTTTTAATGGTTTTTTGCTAAAAATCTAAACATACACCTTGGTTTTCTCATATGTCAGCCAAGGTCCTCTTCTCAAGGCTTCAAAAGGACACATCAAGGTCCTAGGGCCTTGATGTTCTTCTTGCTGCATATCCTCTGGCCTGATTTAGATCCTTACTGCATGTCCTCTGGCCTGACCGAGATTCTCTTCTTTTTTTCTTTATTATTATTATTATTATTATTATTATTATTATTATTATTATTATTATTATTTCTTTCTTTTTCCTTCTTTTTGGGACTTTGGGCCTTCATGGTCCTTCTTAACTTCATGAATTGAGCCTTTTTTTTTTGTTAAGGCCCATGGTCTTTCCTTATTTTTCATGGAATGGGCTATCATGTAAAATTTTGGTCCTCAACAATTATTCAATTAAGTTTTTAATAAATGATTAAAATTTAAATAATTTACAAAAATTATATTCTGAATTTCTAAATTCATCAAAACAAATTCAACAACAACAACAAAAAAAAAAAAAAAAAAAAAAAAACCTAAACAAATCACAACCAGGAAGAACTAAACCATGTTTTATGCGACCCATTCACCTAGCATGCAGAACTTACTTTGAAACTATTGAAAACTGAATGGATTGATACTCTCTTAGAGCTGATTGTAAATTTTCCCCTCCACTCTTTGCAAAACATTTGCCTAAAACTACTGCATCCAAAACTAATTAAATTTAAAATTAGTTAAATATAATTTTTAAAAAAGAGACATAAACAGGTGAAAAGAGTAATTGAAGCCAAAACTAAAAGACTCCTACTCTATTACCTTTTTGAATTCAAAAAGAGAACTCTTAAATAGATTGTAAACTTTTCATCTTCTCTTCTCTCTGAAACATAACATGTTGCACTTAATAGATACTAGAGAAAGTTAATTAAAATTAAGACATAATCTCCATCATAATTACAACTCACACAGCTGTTGTTACCATGTACCAGTTGCAAAATGTTCCAAAAATGAGGCATAAAATTTGTATTCCAAATTTCCAACTCCACTAGCACTCTACTTTTTATTTTTTCTCTAAAGGTTAATATTTTTCATTCATCGTAATTATGAGTTAATGTATTTTCTAACCACAAAATAACTAGGAGTGTGATGTGATTTATTAAAAAAAAAAAAAAAAAAAATCAACTGTCCAAACTATTGGGAATTTAGAGGAGTAATATAATGAAATAACAAAATGATCTAGTAGACAAATTGAAAATTTGATTGAATTGGAAGCACAATTGAATGCTATCCTTAAATAATATTTGCCCCCACACAAGAGTTGTTAAAGGGTTACTATAAATTTGATCCTAGGATACAATCTGAAAGCTTGAATTTGTGTGAAAACACAAGAGCTGTTTAGATCTCCAAATTAAAATTACGGCTCGGTTGATTTTACTTTAACTTAAACTAAGTCCGGAATAGAGTAAATGTGATTGAACAAACAAAATAACTATTCTAAGCCATATTCATCAAATCACAGTAGTAAAATAAAAGCTAAAGGAATAGGGAAGAAGAATGCATACGCAAAATAACACGCCGATGTGTTATTGAAGAGGAAACCGAAGAACTCGGCGAAAAACCTCTCTACTGCCCTTCAAGCAGTAAATCGATCCACTAGAGAATAAAGTTGGAGTGTACAAATAACAAAAGACCCTCCAAGCCAAGTCTACCCAATGTACTTGAGCTCTCTAAGCTCCTGCTACCAACTGACTTAACGAAGCATTGTCTTCTTTAGCTCTCCGGATCCCGCAATACGCCCGATTGCATCTGCCAAGCCTCACCAGCTTCTTTTGGCAAAACCCCAAAGCTTCCTGAGTTTCAAAACACTCTCTATACTCTGAAAAGGTACAAATCTCCTCTCAAGGTATGACAATGGGAGAGGGAAGGAGAAGAGGCTAGAATGATTTCTCACTAAGGATGAGTAGCTGTCTCTCTAAAAGATGGGTGTGTGTGTTGTAGAAAACCTATCTAGGGTTTTTCTCTTTGAATGACCTTCTTACAATTTCTGTGGGTAATGATGGTATATATAGTATGGGTGAATGGTAAGAAAGTCACATTTAAAAATCCACTGGTCAGAATGTACCTTGTGGGAAGGTCTTACCCATGAGACACTCACGAAACTGACAGCCTGGTATGACTCTTTAGCTTTCAGTCATGTGCTTCTTATGTGGCTATGTAAGGTTGAATTTAATCAACCATGTGTTGGCTTTATTCCGTGACAAATTTGATTGTAATACAGCACTTAGAAACCCTGTATTTAGGTGGGAATCATGTAAGGGTAGTGTGTGAGAGAGTATGAAGAAATGCTCAAGACTGTGCAGTGAAGCAGGGACTCGCGGCTGGATCTGGCGGGAGGCTCGTGGCTTGCAAGCCGTCAAAAGTTGCACACGTGCAGAGCATGCAGGGGAGCTGAACAGTCATGCCAGCTGGAGCACTATAGGACAAAAATCCAGACTGGCCACTCAGTTAGCTCGCGGCTTGAACTCGCGACTCAGTTAAGTTGCGAGGTTAAGTCGCCAGTCAGCCCTGTTTTGGAAAAACTGACTCTTCGCATTCCATTCTCACACCAGTATAAATAGTCCTTATTCCCACAAAATATGTGTGGCTATTCAGAAAGAAAAACCCTAAGAGAGGTTTCTTCAAAACACCCACCCAATTAAAGAGAGCTACTCATTCTTAGAGAGAAATATTTGTAGTCTCTTCTCATTCCCTCTCTCATTGTCATACCTATTGAGAGGAGATTTCTATCCAAACACTACCCACACCCATTTAGAGTGTTGAGTGTTTTTGGAGTTTTGGGAAGCATTGGAAGATGCTAAGGATGGCGAATGCTATGGATTATAGCGGAATCCGGTAAGCTAGAAAAGAAAAAGGTTCGGCATAACCTCGTTGGAGCAAGAAGCTTGGAGGGCTTAGGTACATCGGATAGATTAGGCTTGGAGGGTCTATTGCTGTTCATGTATCCCAACTACATTTTCTAGTGGATTATTGACCGCTTGGAGGGCGGCGGAGAGGTTTTACGCCGAGGGCTTCGGTTTCCTCTTCGATAACACATCGTGTATTGTCCTTGTGTTTGCATCTCTCTTCCCTTTATCTTTGCCTTTTATTTTCTGCTGTGGTTGTGATTTTAATTTGGCTTAGATAGTTTTTCCAATTCTATATTATAGTTTATGTTCATTTTCCGCACACTAGTTGTTTGACATAATGCTTGAATTGGTTAAGTTGTAAATTGGGGGTCTAAACGTTCAAGGGTGTTTATACACATATTTGAACTTTCAATTGGTATCAGAGCGGGTACACTTGTTTTGGTTTTATTACCTAAGTGTGATCCTTGATCCCTTGTGTGTTTTGCCATGGATAATGCTTTGTATGCTTCTATGGATATTGTTGATTGTAACATGCCATGTGTTTGTGAAAATGCCTCTATGAGTGTTAATCCTCATAATTGTGATGACATGTTACTTGAATCTATGGGTGTTGTTGACAAACTCTTGAAGAAAGGAGCTAAGAAGTTTCAAAATAATTTGAGCAAGTTAGTTTGTGAAAAGGATGATTTGATTGCTAAACTCAATGAATCCAGTAAATTGGTTGAGAAATATAAGAATCTTGCTGAAATTTCTCTTGAAAAGCTGAAAGAGTTTGAATGTTTAAATAAGGACTTGGATGCTAAACTTGTTTTGTCTAACAAACTTGTTGATGATCTTAAATCTGAAAATGAATCTCTTAAGATGCATGCCAAGTGTTTGATTGCTGAACCTGTTGCTAAAATGGAAGAAAATATATGTTGCAATCATGTTGTGGTACCCAATTTTGTGCCTATTGTGTGTTCTACCTCAAAGGACAAATCGGTGTACATTCCTCCATACAAAAGAAATCAAAAAGTGGAGAGAAAGGCTCTTAAGCCTAAGCCTCTGTTTAGGTCCCAATCTAGGGAATTGAGTGGATCTAAGTTTGTTCCTATTTGCCGCCATTACGGTGTGATCGGTCACATAAGACCCCAATGCCCCAAGTTAAAAAGAGAACAAACCTTTGTTGTTAGATCCCTTCCCAAAAAGTCTAATGGACCTAAATACATTGTTTGTCACCATTGTGGTGCCTTTGGTCATCTAAGACCCCATTGCTCTAAGTTTCAAGCTCTTAAGAGAATCAAAAGAAAAGAGAAACTTGAACTTTTTGGAAGTTGTGCTTTGAAAGCTAAACCGGATTGGATGGAAAATGGTAAGTTGTTGAAGAAAGTGGTTAATGCTCTTACCTCCTTGTCTATGTGCATCTCCGGTTTTCATTCTTCCAACCCTCGTCTCACTTCCCATGAGACACTCATTCCAAACAATCATTCCGTTTGGATGAGGAAGGGTTCCTATGGTTGAGCTTTTGCTCTTTTGGTCCTTGATCTAATTCTTTCGATCTTTGTAGGACCCTTTTTGCATTAAATGTCATATCTTCATGCATTTTGTGCATCTTGCATTTATTTGTATGCATTGTTTTGTTTTTTATCTTACTTTTATATTTCAGATTTGTGTGAGTAAAAAATCCAAAACCACATAAAAAGTGAAAAATTCAAAAAGTTTGATCGTATATGTTTGAGCACATATCACATGTGAGTTTGGCCTTGTACCTTTGTACAAATGGCTTTGTGCATTTACGAGCTTAGCTTGTTAGTTTTGCACTTATATCTTTGTGGGAAAAATCTTGACATCTTTATGTGATTGTTGTAAATCGATCTTCAAGCTTGTCGTGAATGATTAGTCAATAGTCATGTTGGTTTTGATACTTGTGTAGACTTGTGCTTATATCTCTTCCCACTCTTTTATTTTTATTGCTTAAAGAGCTCAATAAATGTAAATCTCAAAATGAAAAGAGATAATGAGCTGCAAAAGCCGGCGCACATACTAGTATTCGACTAGGAAAAAGGGAAAGCGACTTATATGAAAATGTATGATGCCCAAAAAGCCAAAGGCCTATTCATCAAATTGAAATATAAAAAATTTAAGGCATCAATCTCAAAAATGAGATGTATTGCTCAAAATGAGTTGTATTGATTCAAAATGATCAAATGATATGAATTGTAAGAAGCCAAATGAAAAGCTTCAATCTTATGTAATCATTTTCTTGTGGGAGGTCATATATGTTCATTTCTATAATTGAGATAGACCACTTGACTTAGTATTAGTTGTGTATGATTTGATTGAATTGATCATTGAAGCTTCACTCTAGACTAAGGACTATTCCACATTTGATACACACACACAACACACTTGCCTAATGTTCAATGAATGTCTTATTCATTTGTTAGATTGTACTTGTCTAAATGTGATGTGTGTGTGCTCAATCTTATATGGATTAATCCAAAAAGATTTTTGATCATTTTATATGTTTTTGGAAGTGATTTTTATCACTCTTTGTGATCATGTTTAGTATTTACTTTATTTTTCATTATTTAAACATGTTCTGTATTGAAAAACAGGTGTCAGAGTTTTTCGCGGCTCAGCTGGCGACTTGCTAGTTGTGAAACCCCAGTCGTGAGTTCATCCAGAAGCTTTTGGCGACTCACTCGCGGCTTGCTCGCGACTTACTCGCGACTCGCAAAAATTTTCGCGACTGAACCTTGCGACTCGCCCAGTCACGAAATGCCCAAAAAATAGCTTTTTAAAAGGCTTTTTGTGGGAAACTTGTTTTAAACCTCTCCCATTCTCTCTAAAACCCATCTTTCAATATTTTTACATCAAAACCTAACCAAATTTAAATGGTTTTTCATTCCATTAACATTTCTAAGGTAATTATAAATTCTTTTCATTATTTTTGATCCTTGGATTATGTTTTGGAGAGTTTTGTGCTCTTGGTTGGGATTTTTATCATAGGGGTTGGGAAAACTTAATTTTTGTCAAATTTCTTCATGGGTTTGGTTTCTTTTACTGATTTGCATTGGATGTTGGCCCTTTGTGGGAGATAGAACATGTATTAAGAATGGATTTCATGATGTTCATGCATTGTTTCACATTATTGTTCATTGTGTGCATGCTAGGTCTTTGATAAAATGCCTCTTAGACATTTTCTCGCTTGTTTGGATTCCGATGAGTACCAAACTTTGGGGTTTCTAATGTTTCTTCATTAGGAACATGTTTGGTTCATTGGTTGTGTATTTAACACACCTTACCCCACATGTGCATTTTTCTTGCATTGGTCATGCATTGCACACAGCCACCTCTTGCTCACAACCACCTCTTGCTCACACCTTTGCTACCCTTGTCATGCATTGGTCTAGACCTTGCTTATTCATCCTAGCATGTCATGTCTACCTTATGCTTTGTAGCATTTTACTTTGTCTTTGATTTGAGCTTCATTTTCTCATTCATCTCTCACCCCTCATGCATCATTATCTTTGTTCGTTCCTTCATTTCTTGCCCTCGTTTCTCCTTGACCCTTTGTCTATTCCTGACAAAAAAGGGGAGAGTATACTCTAGAGAGTATACCGGAGTGTTTTGTCATTTCTATATGACTCTTGTGCACATCGTTAGGGGGAGAAATTCTATTTCTCATGCACATTTGTAGGGGGAGAGTTATTCCATAGGGGAGATGCATATACCAAGGGGGAGAAGACATTGAGATAATAAGAAAACTTTGTTCTGTTTGTTTTCTTGTTGGCTTTAGGGTGCTTTGAGTTATGCTTTGTGGTCCTCATCGCATCATGTTTTTGTTTTGGACATGCATATATCCCTATGCTATTGTGTTCCATTGAATGCATGTTCGGATGATCATTTGCTTTACTATGTGATCATTGTAGTCATTTCTATATGACTGTTTGGTGTTTGATCAAGTTGCTCACATGTTTCACATCATGTTTACTTTATCGTAATTTACTTGTTACATTATATTTGTCTTTTCATTACTTGATTTACCTTGAGGGTCTAATGTGTTTTGTGCAAGTGTTTCAAGTTACAAGTATATATGTTCCAAGTGCATTACAACTTCTCATCACTTTGAAAGGGAGAAACTTTAAGCACTTTTAGTTTATATTGTTTAAGTTTATATTCAGTATTCTGTGTTTTGTACCCATGTTGCTTTTGTAAGCTTTTAGAGTCTATATCTGTAGGCTTTATGGTCTGTACCATGCTTGTATGTAGCCTTTTTATACTTTGTTAAATCAGTATTTTTAACTAAATGTCATGGATTTTCTTGTTAAGTACTATCACTCTTGTGCCCTTGTAGGATTGTTCCTAGATGCATATACTTAGTGTATTGTGCATTGGTTGAGTGTAAAACATGCAAGTGACTTGCATTGAGCTTGTTTACTTATTTGTTCAAGTGTTCATTCCAAGTGTGAATGAGCATTGTGGTCACTACCTTGTAGTGATTGCTTTGTTGATCTAGCCATGGTTTGTTTCTTAACTCCATTTTTGCTTGATCACATATTGCATGTTTCATATGCATTTCATACTTTTCTGCATACAATGATCATGGTGTATTGTTGTGTTTCAGGAGATTCATGGTCATATGATTCAAGAGCTTCACAATTTCTAGATTTAGGTGTGAGTGAGTTTTACCATTGTTCCCAAACTCACGTTTAAGTCTAGAGTCTGTTTTAGGGTGTTTTGTCACGGAATAGCCAAAGGGGGAGATTGTAAGGTTGAATTTAATCAACCATGTGTTGGCTTTATTCCGTGACAAATTTGCTTGTAATACAGCACTTAGAAACCCTATATTTAGGTGGGAATCATGTAAGGGTAGTGTGTGAGAGAGTGTGAAGAAATGCTCAAGACTGTGCAGTGAAGCAGGAACTCGCGGCTGGATCTCGCGGGAGGCTCGCGGCTTGCAAGCCGCCAAAAGTTGCACATGTGCAGAGCATGCAGGGGAGCTGAACAGTCATGCCAACTGGAGTAATACAGGACAAAAATCCAGACTGGCCACTCAGTTAGCTCGCGGCATGAACTCGCGACTCAGTCAAGTCGCCAGCCAGCCCTGTTTTGGAAAAACTGACATGTTCGCATTTCATTCTCACACCAGTATAAAATAGCCCTCATTCCCACAAAATATGTGTGGCTATTCAGAAAGAAAAACCCTAAGAGAGGTTTCTTTAAAACACCCACCCAATTAGAGAGAGCTACTCATTCTTAGAGAGAAATCTTTGTAGTCTCTTTTCATTCCCTCTCTCATTGTCATACCTATTGAGAGGAGATTTCTATCCAAACACTACCTACACCCATTTAGAGTGTTGAGTGTTTTTGGAGTTTTGGGAAGTATTGGAAGATGCCAAGGATGGCAGATGCTATGGATTATAGCGGAGTCCGGTAAGCTAGAAAAGAAAAAGGTTCGGCGCAACCTCGTTGGAGCAAGAAGCTTGGAGGGCTTAGGTACATCAGATAGATTAGGCTTGGAAGGTCTATTGCTGTTCATGTATCCCAACTACATTTTCTAGTGGATTATTGACCGCTTGGAGGGCGGCGGAGAGGTTACGCCGAGGGCTTCGGTTTCCTTTTCAATAACACATTGTGTGTTGTCCTTGTGTTTGCATCTCTCTTCCCTTTATCTTTGCCTTTTATTTTCTGCTGTGGTTGTGATTTTTAATTTGGCTTAGATAGTTTTTCCAATTCTATATTATAGCTTATGTTCATTTTCCGCACACTAGTTGTTTGACATAATGCTTGAATTGGTTAAGTTGTAAATTAAGGGTCTAAACGTTCAAGGGTGTTTATACACATATTTGAACTTTCAGGCTACTTTGAGGGCTAGCTTCTAACTAGACACTCGCGAAATCCACTGATTTTTCATTTTATACTCGATTCTTCACTAACTTAATACTAAACTCAATATAATAAAATCCCAAAAAAATACAAGGAAACAAATTTATACAATTACAACACTTTTTGTCATGGAATAAAGCCAACATAAAATATAGTTGTAAATTACAACTTTACACAATCAAGTTTATTGGGTTCTACAAATAGTAATTTTAGAGAATACTCACAGGTTTCTTGTGTTTCTAAGAAAGATAAAAGAGAAGAAGTTGAATATGAACCGCAATTTATACCCAAGGAATTGTGACATTTCAATAGACATATTTTCATTTAATATGCATATTTTCAGTTAATAGATACATTTTCATTCAATAGGCACATTTCAATCAATGGGCACATTTTCGTTCAATGGACACCTTTAATATATGTATCTAATATGAAGGGTTATAACATTTCAATAGACACTTTTTGGTATATTCAATATAAAGAGTTATGACCTTTCAATAGGCCATTTTTGGTATATCAAATTTGAAAGGTTATGACTTGTCAATAGACACTTTTTGGTATATATATTACAATTTATAATGTATATTCCTATATATACAACACAAACTAAACCTGAAATGCAACATTTTGTCTCTTATTCCTTTCCATAGAGAACTAAGAAATAAAATAACATTATTTTCTTCTGCCTAACTAATAAAACTTTGTGCTATTTCTTTTAATATCGTTTTTTTTTCCATACATTTTTGCTCGCTCCAGCTCAAAATTAATTCATTCTCAAAAAAAAAAAAAAAAAAAAAACCTCGAAATTAATGGATTTTTTTTTTTCCATTCAATAGCTATTCTTGTGCATCACATGAGTTTGTGACTGGTGTGTGTATATATGTGTGTATGTATGTATTAGTACCTAGGAAAGAATGCATCTTTTATTTACAAAATAGAAAATCGATATATTTGAACATTGATAAATTGCCAACAAACATACAAGGATCATGAAATTATGGGAAATAGAATTTAAGAAAGAAAAGATTCACATTTTCCGTCGCACGAAAACACACTAACTTCCAGCTTCTTTGTGGTCTATCTAAAAAGGTTGTGGTTCCTTTGTGGTGGACGCAGTTATTTTGGCATTTAGGTTTGTGGAGTTTGAACCAGTAGAGATGGGATTCTTCAACTCTATCGACTTTTCTGTATTTAGATAGAATAGAGAAACAAGGGACTTATAATAAATTTGAAGTCTGCCATATTATTAATCTCATGGGTTTCTGCTTTGCTACTTGAATTTCCGAAACCCAAAACAAAAAAGCAAAAAAGAAAAACCAATATGTTCTCCAATATTCAAAGACAAAAAAACATCACAGCTAGCTATCAAGCAACGTGCGGGCATGAAATGCTTCCGAGTTATCCTTGCCTTAAAGAGGTCAAATCTTGGCACAAATTAATATTTAGTACATCAAACATATAAAGTTTTGTCAAATTTCTCCATTCTCTCGGAGCCGCCTTGAATATTTTATATTTGCTTAGACCAAGGGGAGACATGCCTTGCTCACACTGTAAATGGAGCAAATATATGGAGATCGCATGGATCTCATAAGGGTATACTTTATTCTAGCAGTTGTAGGCTCCTTTTGAGTTCCAATTTTGTTAATTTAGAATTTTCTTGACTTGTTTTGATACATGTATAGTCACACACAAATCATGTGTATTAACTAAAGTTAAATACAGCCCTCTCAAAAAAAAAAAAAAAATAGTGTTAAATACAGCATAAATACATACAAGGCCTAAATAACTCTGAATTTCTACAATTGAAAGAAACAATTTTTTTTTTGAGAAGGACCTTTAACTTAAATTAAAAAAGGTCAGCAAAAATCAGCTAATAGAACAGAGGGAAGGTGTGGAGGAACATCCTCCATCCAAACAAAAAAACCACTAATATGTCTTGCATGTTTAGCTAAGTTGTTAGATATAGAATTGCCCGATCTATGGGTATGAATTTTTTTTTTCTTTTTTAAAGGCATCTATAGAAAGAAACTTGTTTTCATAGCTTATCAATTAAAATTTAGATATCTCTGTCATGAGCTAGCTCTCTTTGAGGATCTTTTTTTTTTTTTTTCTTTTTTTTTTTTTTCCAATAAGGCATGAGGCAATGCAAGGTCAAGCATGCCTATCAAAGTTATAAATTCTATTTTTGTGATATTTTTAATTTACCTATTATTAGAACAAAAAAAAGGGTTTGGCTTACCTCTAGTACTTTTTTTTACTAGAGGTCTCCTTTTGTATTAAATACACAATGGCAAGTGGTAGTAGGTTTTAATCTTCACCTTTTATTTAGTTAGTGGATAATGTGACAGTTTCTCATTAAAACAAAAAGAGATTTCAGTTAAAAAAGTATTAGAGGTAAGTTCAACCCCAAAAAAATATAAGCACCAAAACTGCAAAACACTCCTATATATCATTTAAAGTTATTTGATATGGTATATATGTATAAATATATATAAATATATAAGTATTCATGAATACAATTTAAAGTTCTTAAATTTAACATAAAATCAAGTATAGTATTTAAAAAAAAAAAAAAAAAATTTGATAACACTTCGACTATAAATCAAAATTAGGGCAACTTGTTTTTAGAAAAATTTGACAAACTTATCCCTCAAACAATTGAATAATTAAAGAATATATATATAGCCTTTCCAAACTAGATTAAAACAATCATATTGACCGAACCCCTAATAGGCCGAGAGGATTTGAAAATCGAGACTAAAACAAGAGGGAATTTTAAGCTAAATGGAACAGGGGGGTTAAGCATTTTGGCATAGCTGTTAGTTCTCAGCAGAAATAGAACAAAATCAATAATTTTGATGTTTACGCCCAAGTGTAATTCCAACCTGAATTTTATCATGAAAGTTCGAATTTCTTTTTATGTTGATTTTTGTCATATATCAATCAAGAAACAAGTTCGTTAATTTGTTCTTAATCAACTAATAATAAGGACAATCATTGTGCTAAGAAGAATTCATTCATTGAATTTCTCCATATGTGATTCACACAATATGTGAACGTATAGGATGGACTTCCTGTCCAATGTGTGTCGCCACTCGCCATTACATACTGCCGGTTAAAGACTTAAAAACTAAATCTTAAAAATCAGATCAAAATGTCACAAACGTATGGATGAGAATTAAACAACTTATCATCGATCATCTCAACCAAATTTAGTGCTACATCCCAAAATTCCTGGATGGTAACTGGCCTAGATGATTCACCACATTTTTTGTTAGACAATGAATGTTAATTAAGAAAAAGAAAGTAAATATATATATAATAGAGCTGCATATTTTCCTTAGTCAGAAAACAATTAAGGATAAATAACAATCAAATGTCAATTAGAAAGAAAAAGAAAAAGAAAATTATTCACTCTCTCTCTCTCTCTCTCTCTCTACTGAGTGAGAGATGAGGCATTGCCTGTGGACGCAGAAGATGAAGAGGAAGAGTTCTTGTGATTATGCATCCAGACTTTGAAGACTTGCCTACTGACCCCAATTCCTCTACAAAACCTCTCAATCTCATCCTCAAGATCCTTCCTTTGTAGCTTCCACCCAAGCTTCTCAGCAAATGCCAGCATCTTCTCCTTCTGATCTGGTGTGAACTTGGTCCTGAACCTCTTCTTGCTAGAGCTCCTCTCCCCAAGCTCACTGCCGCCACTGTAGTCCATGAGGTCTGCGGTGGTGGTATCTGCAGAAGGGTCACGGCTAGTACAGCTGAGTACAAGTCCTCTACCATGTGGGGGTACATAGGTGACCTTGCGGTGAAAGTTGCGGTGACACCCACATGCTGCACATTGTAGGCTTCCATGAGAGGTATCATCTAGCGTGAACTCTCCACAGCCATCTGTGGCATAGCTGCCTAGACTCGCTGCATGATTTCTCAAGCACTCTCTGTATATATCATTTGTGTTATTGTCACCCTCCATCTCTCTCTCTCTGTCTCTCTGTCTCTCAAAGGTTCTATCCTGTTTGATACTATATAATGGATCAAAGGAGGGTTTGAAATTACAATCAAGCTCCTTGCCCTTCGTGGCTAGGATAGATAGGATATATACAGTTATACACTGTCCACGCTTTGTAGCTTTTTATCTACTTACGAACAAAAAAAAAAAAGAAAAAAAAAGCTTTTTATCTACTTGTATTGTGTATGTGCAACGTCGTGGTTATTTTTAGTTGTTACTGAGAGAGAGTACGGCAATGATTATTATTGCGAGGATTCTAGCCTTTTATTTCTATTTTTTAAAATATTTGGTAATATGCCACTGTTTTGAAACTATATAGGTTCGTGTTCATGTTTTGAAACTCGATTTTATTAAAATCGAGTTATGACCGATCAAACTTAAAAAAAAAAAAGCACTCAAGTTCCATACCTATAGTGGCGTTTTGAGGCAATTTTTTTTATAAGTTTGATTGCCCCATATCAGGTTTAGGGAGCTCTATAGCAGTGTTTTAAAGATCTATAGTGGCGTTTTCATACAATTTTTTTTTTTAAGTTTGATATAACAGGTTTAGGGAGCCCTATAGTGGCGTTTTAAATGGAACTCAAGTTCCATACATTTTTTTTTTTTTTTTAAAAGTTTGATAGGGCATAACTCGATTTTAAACCAAGCGAGTTTTTCATTGAAACTTGATTTTGTGATTATCGAGTTTCAAAACAGGGGCACGAATCTATATAATTTCAAAACAGGGGTATATTGCCAAATATTTTAAAAAATAGGGGTAAAAGGCTAGAATGCCCTTATTGTTGCAGACTCGGTTTATACACGTCACTTATTTTATACGTTAAATATAAACATACTAAAAAAAATTGTGGACAATTTGTGTAAAATTATGGAACTTTTTTTGTTAAACTGGAAAATTTTTACACAAAAGCAAAAGCTATAAATATTGTGTATATGAAATATACAATAGTGAATGCATGTGCAAAATATTTTTCTTTTATCATGCAAGCCTTTCTAGTTTCTACAGTACATTATGAGCTTTTATTTTCTCTGTCACTTTTATGTTTTAAATTAGGACATTATATTTTCAACTTGTAAAATGTGTACATTAGCATATCAACTGTAAATATTGTGTAAAAACAATGGATATAAAATGAGTGTAAAAACCTATTTTTTGGCTGCATATTACAATTCAAGCAATTTTACAACTGTGAAATATAAAACTATTTGTTTTGATGGAAAACCTTGTGTAAAAATAGTTTTTCAGTGTTTGGTAGTATAAAAAAAGATAAGTCAAGGGAAAACTATCTTTGGTTAACATAAAAAGTATGCTTATTTTTAGGGATTGTTTTCCACTACATTTTTTTGGAAAACAACTCTATCTCATTGCAAACTAAATAAGGGAAGTTATGAGGTTATTTTTCAACTCATTTAAAGTTACTACCAAATATTGAAAAATGAGATAGTTTTATAAAAAATGATTCTTGGAAAATGACCTGTTTGCTAGAAAACATCAT
This sequence comes from Quercus lobata, assembly GCF_001633185.2. NCBI lineage: Eukaryota > Viridiplantae > Streptophyta > Magnoliopsida > Fagales > Fagaceae > Quercus > Quercus lobata. The sequence goes on along the minus strand of NC_044913.1, from coordinate 36,520,771 downwards.
TATTGAAATAAAAAGAGCGAATCTTTATTCTTGGCAAAAAATTGGACATGCCATACATTCTTTGTAGTACTCTAGGTAGTAGTTAATTTAAAATGGGGGCTGAAAATTTGATTAATTCCAGAAATTATTTTCTTTTCCATTGTGAAAATAATGCTAATTTTATTTAATTAAACAGGTTTAGTTCAAATGATACTTCTCTCTTATAAGAGTAAATTGAAGGGTCGTGCGGGGGTAGTCAATTTAAGATCCATATGTGTAAGTGTGTAACATAACAAAGGCTTAGTTTTACAACCATTTTGTTGATATACTTTTTTTTTTCTTTTTTAATTTAACAACTTCATCTTGTTATGTTAATTATGGTAAAAAAAAAAAAAATTATTAAAATGGTATTACACTTAGATTAAGTTAAAGTAAAATTTCTATCTTATAAAAAAAATAATAATACCACTTTAGTCATATAAAATGTTTTTCTTAAAGATTGGACACTTTAATGCTAGATAGCATTCCTTTTATGAAAGCTATTGGAATTGGCTCATATATATTTTTGTACCAACTACGAAACAGTAAAATAAATCGTATTTTGGGGATTTGAACCGGATAAATCTGTGTTTTTTATTTTATTTTTTTTTTTTTTAAAGGGGATAAATCTATGTTATATATAAACATTGTTGTAACCCTAATGTCTCATATAGTGAACTAGTAGTCATTTGTCATGTGGTTGTTGCCGCACAAATTTTGTACATGAATTTATCTCTTCTTTTTAATCTTCCTTATATTGATTATTCACAACAAAAGCCAAATTCTTTGTTCTACCTTTAAAAAAAAAAAAAAAAAGAGCAAAATTCTTGGAACGCTTTTAGCTTTTCTTACAGTAGTTTTTTGAATTAAATGGGTTTAAGTAATCAGTTGCATTATTTAACTTTCTCAAAAAAAAGTTGCATTATTTAAATACATGGACTTTGGAAAGTAAGTTTTCCTCCGATCCCCTAGGCCGAGTGTGCATCAATTTATTATCTTGACTTGATCCATCAGGCTTGGGATGGGAAAAAGTAGTTCTCATTCCATATAGCTAATTAATATGATGGTTTGATATATCTTTTTTTTTTTTGAGAAAGATGGTTTGATATATCATATAAGAAATAAAGAAAGAAATATTTGTGAAGCATAGGCAGTCAAAGTAATTCGTGGCTAGTCTTAGCAGCATCACATGGCATATTTATATTTATAAATTGTGGAGGAGAAATTAGGAGCATTTAAAATGGAACATACATAGTTGGATTGTAACTTGGTTCATGAACACAAAAAATTGAGTATTAAAAATAGCGTTTAAGACAACTTGGTTCATGAACGCAAGAATTGTGTATTAAATAGGTTTAAGACAACATTATTTCTTCTGTCTCAGTCGTCGAATCTTGCAATAAGGTCAAGGAAAAGGAAAAGGAAATGGAAATGGAAATGAAAATGAAAATGAAAATGAAATCCCTCTAAACTAAAACAATGGGCTCCTGACTCCTGACTCCTGACTCCAACATCATCCAAAAATATCAGCTAAAGCTTTAGCGGGCCCGTGAACGTTTTTTTTTGCAATAATTCACTTTGGAAAAAAAAAAAAAAAAAAATAGTCGGGAATTTCATAATTTAACACATGCTCCCCTGTCCTCTCTTTTTTGTACTCTTGTTTGATGCAATTGCTAAAGAAATTCTATATATATACTACATCTCATCTACACACCAATCATACCACGTACGTATGAACTGTGCTCCTCATCCCCTTGGATCTTGCTGCTCTTAATTTGCATATATAAAAATGCAGTGACTGGTGCTATTAATTTCCAGCTACAAAAGATGGTTCCTTTGCACTAAATTCTCATTTTTGTGGAGTTCGGGAGAGATAATTGGTAGGTTCAATCATAGTAATAATGATTCTTACATATACAAAATATCACATAAATTAAAATTGTGTTTTTAAAAACATGATTTCACAGTTTAAATGATATCATATTTTTAAAACTCGATTTCATAAGTGTGTAATAGGCTAATAGCAAATATGTAATAAAAAATTTTCAGTATGTACTAATATTAGGAAGTTTGATCACCATATTTTTTTTAAAAAAAGAATTCACGATCTTGGATCTGTAATTTGCCACTTTTGGTGGAAGTGGCTTCGAATTATACTGAAAATATATTGCATATTATTATTATTATTATTAGTTAGAATAATCTTAATTTAACAGTGTTCTTGTCATCTAATTAATAAGATGTTTAATATTGAATTTCATGTACACCACGAAGGAAGCAAAATTACCACACACACATATATATATATATATATATATATATATATATATATAGATGGGGGGAAATGTTAGTATCTCTTTAATTAATATAGTATATATGTATAGATAGACTGTATAAAATCAATGAGAAGATGGCAAGGATATCAAATGTATGGTAGGCAAGAGGAAGGGTATATATTGATAGGATTTTACTAATGTGTGTTCTTAGGGCACACATTTGTTTCCATTTTTGGAAAAAAATTTATTGAGAATTGAAAAAGTAATGACAGCTTTTTCAATTTCTGAAAAAATTCTTCAAAAAATAGAAATGACACACATTAACCGGACTTATAGCGATACAGTGATAAGGGTGTGAGCTGGATGTGGAATGGTGTGTAATATATATATATATATATATATATATATATATATTGAATGGGAAATGGGAAATGGGAAATGGAAGGGGGGGGGGGGAAAGTTTTCCTGTTGATGATGTGTGGGAATAATAATAATAATAATAATAATAATAATAATAATAATAATAATGTTGTTCGCTTTTTTGGAGCCTTGCTTTGTTTCCTTTTTCTCCACTCAGACTCAGTGTGTCTGTGTTGTCATTGTAATTGTAGTCATATGACCTTGTCTACAGTGGAAGGAAAACCACAAGAGGAACAGTGACTGGAGAGCTGTATTATTAAGGCTGCAAACTCTCTGGATCGCTAAAAAGCTACTGCCTGGTCCAAACTTGGGGGTCATAGTCCTTTCCTCTTTGGCTTGTAATGCAAGTGAAAATTTGGCTTAAAAGAAAAGTGATACTTCTTTTGTCGAAAATCGAAATGATTGATTTTCACGTGGAGCAGATCAGGGTTCAACTCCAAATGTTTTTTTTTTTTTACTATTTTGTTGACTTAAAAAGACATTTAAAAAATAAATTAAACTTTTTTTTTTTAAAAAGAGTTTTAATATATAATATTCACTTCTGATGATTACACTATTTGTTATTAGATCAAAACACAAATTAGTTTTTTGTGCAACCATAAAAAACAATGGTTTTGAAACCCGAACCGTTTAATGAACCTTAAAAAGAAGAGGTTTAAAATTTTTGTGGTTGGACTAGAATCAAAACAAGAGTGAACCGTGATGATATCATAATTAATTTATTAATTATTTAAAATATAAATAAATATATTAAATTAGTAAAATTTGAAAATTTGACTAAAATAGCCCAAAATAAGTATAGATAATTATATAACTTTCTTAATACAAATAAGAATTATTAAATTCTAAGAAAACATAAATAGATATTGAGTTTCTAAATTATCTTAAGTCATGACAAAGCACAATATATTTTTATGGGCAAATTACAATAAACTTGCATGTGGTTTGACCTGTTTACACATTGCCTACCCGTGGTTTAAAACTTAACACTTTGCCTATCTGTGTTTAACTCTATTAAGTTTCCATTACACACCTCCATTAAAATCAAGAATAAAAATGTATTTTCTCTTCCCTTTTATGTCTCTTTCCTCCAAAAACAAAAAAAAAAAAATACATAAAAAAAAACAAAAAAAAAGATCAAAATGGGTTATTTCAAACCCAAGAATATGCATCTCTTAGAACATGGCTCAAATAAAAAAAAAATAATAATAATAAAAAAAAAATTCAAACCTAGAACACAAGAACACAACATTTGTAAATATAGTTCAAATGTTCATAAAAGTGTTCACAAAAATGGCATCTGCCTAAGCCTTGGCCCTTTTTGGGTTTAGATTGTTAGTTGTGGCCCTAAGGCCTTCCATCATATTAGTCCATGAATATCCTTGATGCTGAAAGAAGAAGAAGAAGATGAAAGTGGAGGAATACTGAAAGCAGAAGTAGAAAAAGAAGGAAGTAGGACCTGATAGACACAGCATGGAAATTACTAATGGTAAATTTTGATTTCTCAAGTTCAATAATATTTATTGTTCATAAAAACATACTTAGATAAAAAGAAGAAAGATTGAGGTATGATCACCGATTTCAAAATTGTCATCGAGCTTCCAAAATTGAGATTGTCACGTCATTTACTGAAAAAATTTGTGGCATTAGCTTAGATGAACCAAAATCCTCCATACCTCTGGCAAATAAAAATGCTAGTTGTTTTGGTGAAGGTAGAAGTGCAGTTTCCTTGTTGAACATCAAGATCACATCAAATATGGTTGTGGGTTTGTCCTACAAATGTCCTGTTGAGATACATAAACATAGCACTCCTTTGCTTCCAAGAAAATTGAAACCTATGAAGCGTTGCAGTCCGATTTCCCTCATCCTTGTAGATACTCAATTTTGCACCCATAATTTAATCAAGGAAGATGGCTAGAATGACCATTCATATACCCGAAAAAAAAATTCATAGTTGCATTATATGCATTAATTCATTCATTGCATATCATAGAAACGATCTTGAGATTCTAACAGTCGCGACTATATGTCGGATTTCCAAATCAGACTGTCGGATTGAAAGATATTGCACGATTAAGTTTGCACGGTCTACATGCATTTTGTTTGGGTGGAACCAACCATGCACTATTAATTTAAATTAATTCTGATTGGTTAGACAATTAAAATTAATCAAATAATTTTGTGATTGGTTGTTAGTTAGTGTCAAAAGTATACTTGCATGCAGGGGAATAAAGAGGATAATTAGATAACAACAAAATTGTGGATAATCAAGACTTTTTGGAGTGTTTATCTACAAGATAATCATTGCTGAAAAGACCTGAATCATCAAAAAAGGAGTTTAATTTTTAGAATATGGATTAAAAACGCGTCTAAGTGCAAGTCTTGGCTCAAGAAACCTCAAAATAGGAGTCCAAAATGGATTCAAACTCAAACGCGGGTCCAGCACCCAAGAGGACCATTCGGCACTCTTGAAGTGCCAATCGGCACTTCTCAAGTGCTGATTGGCACAAATTTGAGGCTTAGGCTGAGGGCTTCTTACCTTTTTCAATTTTTTAGAGATAAAGACGTGTCCCAATTTGTATTCTGATCATTTAGCTAATTTTTCAAACATCCCAGCCCCTATAAATAAAGGATGCCTCTTAAAATTCAGGAAACTTTTTCACGCTTTATGATCCCCCTTTTTCTGGCTCTTCTCTTCTTTTGCATTCTCCCTTACGTAAAAGATGTTTTGGAGGCTCTTGCCTTAGGAATTTCTTTTCTGTAAATAAAATATTTTAGGCTTCAAAGAGTTGAATAAATTTCTTTGAATCCTAAAATATCATTTCACTAAGAAGAGCACGCATGCAAGAGGTAGTTAATTTCATTTCTTTTTCTAGTCTTCTCTATTAATTTTGTTTGATGATGCATGTTTGATTATTTCTTATTCTAGATATAATTGCCATGTTTTGTTTAAAATTTTTCTTTATATATGTTCTTAGATGATTGTTTGTTATGATTTTTTCTTTTGAATCTCAAAATCTACTATCAAAGATTTTTTTTTTTTTTTTTTTTAACACACATAACTGAATTTTTCAGATCTAATTTTTTAACTCTAAAAAATTATCTATATTTTTATTAAATGTATATCTGATTTTTTAACTCTAAAGCTAATTTGCATTTTCATTAAATGCAGATTTGATTTTTTTGAATCTAAAAACTAATATGCAATTTCATTAAATGTAGATCTAATTTTTTAAAACTCTCAAAATTGATCTGTATTTTCATTAAATGCAAATTTGATTTTTTAAAACTTTTAAAACTAATCTATGTTTTCATTAAATACTGATCTGAATTTTTTTTTTTTTTTTTTTTAACTTTCAAAACTAATATGCATTTTCATTAAATACAAATCTGATTTTTTTAGAAAAAGTTTCCTTTATGACACAATTGCAGATTTTGAAATTTAAAAGAAGAAATTAAAAATTAGATTGAAGTTTTTTTTTTAATATGTGATGCATGTAGAATAAATTTATCTCATGAGTGTAAATCCTTTTTCAAAAAAGTCTTTTTTTATGTTATATCCAACAACAAATCTGATATATATATATATATATATATATATATATATATATAAACTAAAAATCATTTTTTTAATTGTTCAAAACAAGTCTGATCTTTTTCTTTACAAATCTAATTTTTTTTATCTACATAAAAACAGATTTGATTTTTCTCTACAAATCAAAAAATTTTATTCACGAAATAAATCTGAATTTTTCTAAAAAAGATGATACATTTATAAGATAAATTTACTTGAATTAATTTCAGTCAATGTCTGTCATGTATGTTCAACATATCATTACATCATGCAAAAAGGGTATATTGGTCATTAGAGTCTAGAAGACTAGACTCTGTCTGGGCGGAATGGGTGCCTAACACCTTCCCATTCCGTAACCTAGCCTCTGAATTTAGGTTTTTGAATAGGTAGATTAGTGTCTTATTTATTTATTTATTTATTTTTTGGTAGATTGTAACTAGGAACAAAAGCTTTGTATTCTTTGACATAGATTGTAACTAGGATTCAAAGCATTGTAAGGTTTAATTTACCAAGATTGTATTTATCTTTGTTCAATCAATGACAGTGAAGTATCTTGTTCATGTATTTTGTATTTAGTTTTTCCTTTCTTTTTTTTTTTTTTTTTTTTTTTTTTGGCATAAAAATTAAGTGGTGACTCCACACAACTTACCCAAAAAAGAGTGGTGCCCTTAAAGGCAATCGAATCTCTCTTTTTTCAGAGCACCTTTGTAGTCTCTCACAGTGGTGACTTCGTTGGGGATGTCGAGGGCTAAGCTTTGTGTTAGACTTGAGTGACCAACAATATACCCTTCCCTTTTGCATGATATTGTTGTTTGTTTGTTTATTTATGTCTTGAGATGTTTGTATGATATTTTTTGTTTATGTTGCCATGATTGTTTGTTAAGAGCTTTCCCTAACTGTCATAGTGTGTGCCATCAAAACAACAAAAATGTATGCACACCTCTCAACAATATGGTGGTAGTAGCCATGGATCATCGATCTTCATTAGATTTGGGTACCCAGTGGTGAACTCTCCAACTGATAGCCTAAAGTCACTGGATCATTTCTTATTGACTGTAAAGGACAGACCATGCCGTTCGGACCAATGCAATGTTCATTACATTACAAGTTGGGAGGTGTAATGTCCTAGCTATGGGAAACAATAAAACAACAAACCCACCCTACAATGTAATGACTTAGAACCTACCCTTAGGCCAGTCCATGTTAAAATTGCATTGCAAGTTGTGTGTGTTTGTCTTTGATTGATGTAGATGGGGACTTGGCTTTGATTGACCTGACCAAGCCTTTTCTTAGGGGAGAATTTGGTCAAGATCTGAAGGAAGGCTTCAAAGAGAACCCAAGGCTAACACTCAAGCTAGTAGCTCCAGTTCCAAGCCCATCACGGTACTGAAGCCCATGAGCATAGAAGACACTCTGCTGCTGCAACATCACAATCCCATATTCAACCTACAAGATAGTTCAAGCCACAAGAAGTCTGAAGCTCCTAACAATATGGTAATAAGGCTGAATAAGGCTGAAGAGTAACTAAGAGGAGAATAAGGCTGACCATAATCCACCAACCATGGCAAGTGAGACGAAGATCAATAAGAGGATAAACAAGATGGAAGAGATGATTAAGAGAGCTCGTAAGATGGAGGACCTCATGGAATACCAATCCTTCTCACTTTTCCCCGATATGAGATTGCTCCCAAATTCAAGATGCCAACCTTGGACAAGTTTAAAGGGACTGGCTACCCAAAGTCCCATTTGAAGATGTATACGAGGGCCATGTAACCCCTAGGAGCAACTGAAGAACTACTTGCTCAAATGTTCCAAAATATCCTAACTAGAGCCGCTCTTAAGTGGTTCCTCAACCTAGATGATGCTAGAGCAAGGAGTTGGAAGGACATCTGTCGTGAGTTTCACAATCAGTACAAATACAACATAGAAGTGGATATAACAAGGAGGGATCTCGAGACCATGAAGCAAGAACCAAAAAAATCTTTCTCTACCTTCATTATCAAGTGGAGGTCCAAAGCCGCACAGATGATGAATAGGCCAAGCGAAGAAGAACAATTAGATATGGTTGTAAAGAATTTATTACTTGTATACAATAAGTACTTGTTTGCTCAGTTTTTTCCTAATTTTAAAGCTTTGATTGTTGCTGGAACCCAAATTGAGGATGCAATAAATTGAGTGTGAAGATGTAACTGAAACCATAAATTACCCGACATCAACAAATGAGGGGGATGAATGTTCAAATATTGTGTAAAACACCTATGAATGTCTAGACCCCCAATTTACAAATTAGCAACACAATCTTATAATCAAACAATGTATGTGTGGAATATGAAAATAAACTAAAACAGAATTGGTAAAATAATTTAAACCGAAATTAATCACAACCACAACAGTAATTAAAAGGCAAAGATTAAAGGAAGAGAGATGCAAACAAAAAGACAACACAGCGATGTGTTATCGAAGAGGAAACCGAAGTCCTCGGCAAAAAACCTCTCCGCCGGCCTCCAAGCGGTTAATAATCCATTAGAGAATAAAGTTAGGATACATGAATAGCAAAAGACCCTCCAAACTTCTTGTTCCAACAGGGTTACGCCGAACCTTGTCTTCTCTAACTTATTGGATCCCGCAATCGCCCATTGCATCAACCAAAATGAATTGGTCCTTTATGAATTGCTTCCCAAGTACCAAAATACCTTTTCATAGATATGGGTATGGTGAGATAAGGATTTGGCTAATGTACCTCTCAAGGATATATCAATGGAGAGGGTGAGAGTAGAGGAATTTGGAGAATCAAAGGATGAAGATTGTGGATGAGTCAATCTTGCTTTTCTTTAGGGTTTCTCTCTCAAAATTCTCTCTGGAAGCTTTCTACATTTCGTGGGTATAAGAGTATTTATAGTAGGGTGAGTGAGGAATGTGAACAGTCAGTTTTCATCAAATAGGGCATTCTGGGGACTCGAGCTCGCAATTGGTACGAGCCGTGAGTTTGAGTCGCGAGCTAACTACCTAGCCAATCTGGAAGTTTTGTCATGTAATGCTTCAGCTAGTGTGACCCTTCAGCTCCCCTGCATGCTTCACATGTGCCACCTTTGGCGACTCGCCAGTCGCGAGATCTAGTCGCGAGGCTCTTCTTGAGTGCACACTCTTGAGCTTTTCATCACACTCTTTCACACACTACCATTACATGATTCTCACCTAAATACATGGTTTCTAAATGCTGAATTACAGAAAAAAAAAAAAAAAAAAAAAAAAAAAAAAAAAAATCACGAAATAAAGCCAACAAAATGATTGAATAAATTCAACCTTACAGGGCAGACACTTCAAACCCCAATCAAATCACCCAATACCTACAAATGGGGGGAGACACTTCGAACCCCAATCAAATGGCCCAACATCCACACATGGGGGGAGACACTTCAAACCCCAAGACACCGATCTATATGACCCAACAAAGATTGCCTACATCACAAGGTGGGGAGACACTTCAAACCCCCACATTTGGAGACAGACAACCTAATAGAAGCCTTGAATAAATCTGCCCAACAAACACCTATTGAAGAAGAAGAGGTCCTCAAGCAACTAAAGAAGACACAAGCCAATATATCTTTATGGGGTTTACTCATGACCTCATACAAGCATCGTCAAAATCTAATGGACCTTCTCAACCAAATCCAAGTCCCTACTACCACAACTTCCCAAGATTTGAATGCTATGATTGGGTCCATAAATAGGGAACTCACTGTTTCCTACTCTAACAAAGATTTGACAAGGAAGGGGGGAAGCACCACAATAACCCATTGCATATTACCGTAGATGCCAAAGGTAAAAGGATTCCTATGGTTCTAATTGATGACGAAAGTGCCTTAAATGTGTGTCCTTTGAAGACTGTAAGTTGCTTGGATTTAAGCATTGAATATATTGTGCCTATTGATCAGCATGTGAGGGCATATGACAACAGCAAAAGGGAGGTCTTGGGAACCGTGATACTAGAGCTCACTATAAGACCAATGATCAAGAAAGTGGAGTTTTAAGTCTTGAACATAGCATCATGTTTCAATATGCTTCTTGGGCAACCATGGATCCATGACACAGAGGCTATACCTTCATCCCTATACCAAAAGGTTCGATTTTCACATGAAGGAGCCATAGTTACTAAATATGGCGATACTTTGACCGTGCCAAAGTCCATTTCTGGTATTGATTCTGAGAAGGAGCCATTAACCTTGGATGGCTTTGAAATTGATAGACTTGGCTTTGAAAGAAGTGAAGAAGAAGTGTAGAGGATCCCCATGGACTTTGCTCCCTACAGCAACAATAACCTGGTGGCAATGATGAAGAGAATGAATTACCTTCTAGGAATGAACTTGGGGAAGACTATGAAGAAGTCAATTGTTCAAGACCCAATAATTCCTACTGCCACACCACCTTTTGGGCTAGGCTATAAGCCCACTGATGATGACTTGTTAGAGATGGAGGTGAGAAGAATGGCCCGAGCCATGGCTAAAGCAAAGGGACTTCCTTCTCCCCCGGAACCCCTAAGGCCTTGTATTTTCACATTGAATGGAAAGTTTGTCAAAGCTGGTGATAGTTAATGCTATTGGGGATTCCTTGAACCAAGGTATGATCCTGAGATAAGAACAATGATGCTTGGGTTTGAGCCGTTATTTAATTGCAACAACAAGCTTCCATAATTAAAAGAGGAAGACACAACCTAGGTCCCTACTGATTGGGTAGATTCCATGGACCCTGATGTAATGACTACGCTTCTAGGAGATGCCATTTGCAATATAGAAGAAGAAGAGTATTGGGAAGCTTGCCAACATGCATTGAAAAGCCCGTATGAAGCAAGGACAAGTGATGAAGAAGGTGGACAAGTCCCTAGTAATGAAGATGAAGGTAGCAATAACAAGGGTGATAGTAGTAGTGATAGCAGCAGTAGTGACAATGGACATGGTGAGGATGATAGCAACAGTGATAGTGAAAGCAACAATAGTGAAGACTATGATAGCCAATATAGCGGCAATGACTGGGACAAACCCCCTTGTGATAGAGAAGATGAAGATGAAGGGCTTTACTATGAAGACTATGATGATGATGTAGACTATTATGATGGAGATATAGAAGATGATGCTGAAATTGAACCTATAGACATGGGAAGCGATGCCAGAAATGATCAATGTAGGCTAGTAAACGTGCTAGAGGCTGCAAGAGAAGAGATTGAAGAAGCCGATGATGTAGACTATGATGATTACCCCTATGGGCGTCTCTCGGATTGGAGCTGCATTACTAACGTTAGTTCAAAGTCATGCCCTCGATATGACAAGCATGGTAGAGAAATTCTTGAGTTAGGATCATTCTACAACTCAGAGCTTGGCTCACTAACCCCATACACTGAGGAAAAAGATGACATAAATGCTAGATTGGCCGCTCTAGACCAAAAACTTATGATCCATAGTCTCAAAAGCCTAACACTTGAGAATTCTGAAAGTGATGACGAGAAGATGGAAGGGAATAAGTCAGAATACCTCCCTCAATACACCCACCCGAGCAACAAAGGAAAGCAAGATCTGTTTAATGAGTTAATGGACAACATAGAGCACTTGGATGCTTGTGTGACTGCCAAGCCCACATATATGGAGATTGATGATGAAGGCATGGATTATATGGATGAAGACCCCTTGGTACTGATGTTGAGGGAAGAAGGAACTCGCTGGGAGCCACACGCCATCATTGAAGCCACAACTTAGTTGAGGAATTGGGCATGGGAGGGAGCCGCCCACCCTAAGGAGGACTCTGTGAGAAATGTCAAGACCGTCAAGCCAATCACTTCTATCAAGAAGAACAAGACCATCGAGCTAGTCACTCATGCCAAAAACATAGTTTCTATTCCTATTGAATATGTTTCTGTTAGTATTATTGTTCCTATTGAGTTTGTTTGGATAGTATTCCAATAGAGTTAGTTTCTGTTGAGTCTGTTAAAAACTCTTTTCTTTATAATATGATTTTTGATTCTAGTTATTTGCTGGCTTTGAATGTTTTTATTTATGAAATTGGTAAAGAAACTCTTAATGATAAGGAATTAAAACAAGGGCATGTAAAACCTATAAAAGAAGAAACCCAACCTATTAACCTGGATCTGATGATGAACCTAAAATGATACAAGTGGGCAATACCTTAACCACCTCTGAGAAAGATGCATTAGTTACCTTACTGATAGAATTCAAAGAGGTATTTGCATGGTCATACGAAGATATGTCTGGTATTGATACAAATATAGTACAGCATTGCGGTGCTGAAAAAGGATGAGAAAGTTAGAATGTGTGTAGACTTCCGAGACTTGAATAAGGCTAGCCCAAAAGATGATTTTCCCTTGCCTCACATTAATATCTTGGTTGATAATACAGCAGGACATGCCTTGCTGTCATTTATGGATGGGTTTTCATTGTACAATCAGATAAAGATGGCTCTAGAAGATATGGAGAAAACTTCCTTCATTACTCCATGAGGGACGTATTGCTACAAGGTCATGCCATTTGGCCTTAAAAATGCTGGTGCTACTTACCAACGTGTAACCACTACTTTGTTACATGATTTGATCCACAAAGAAGTGGAAGTTTATGTTGAAGACATGATAGTGAAGTCCAAAGATCTTAAGGGCCACATACCATCCTTACGAAAGTTCTTCGAAAGAATCCAATTCTATAAGCTGCGATTGAATCCCAAGAAGTGCGCTTTTGGTGTAACATCCAGAAAAATATTGGGATTTATGGTAAGTCAGAGGGGAATTGAAGTTAATCCAGAAAAAATCAAGGCCATTGTAGTGATGAAGCATTCCAAAACTGAGAAGGAGATTCGAGAGTTTCTAGGGAGGATACAGTACATTAGCAAATTCATAGCCTAGCTCACCATGACATGTAAACCAATTTTTCAATTACTCAAAAAGGAAGTCCCCACATTATGGAATGAACAATGCCAAGAAGCTTTTGAGAAGATTAAGAATTATTTGATGAAGCCACCAAAATTGGTTCCATTGGTACCTGAAAAGCCATTATTGTTGTATCTCATAACTACGGATACAATGATGAGGGCTTTGCTTGCTCAATACCTAGAGGAGTCTAAGAAGGAGAATGTGATTTACTACATCAACAAGAAGATGTTTCCTTATGAAGAAAAGTATTCACCACTTGAGAAGACATGTGTAGCACTTGTATGGGCAACTCACAAACTCAGACATTAAAAATCTGTGAAGGGGAGAGCAATTGCTAATCACTTAGCCCACTGTTCACCAGAAGAAGCTAAAGAGATCCAAGGAGACTTTCCAGATGAGGATATCATGAAGATTGAGGTAGAATCATGGATGATGTATTTCAGTGGAGCAATTAATTAAAATGGAAGTGGTATTGGAGTTCTCCTAATTTCTCCAAAAGGGACACATATCCCATTCTCTGGTAGGCTTAACTTTCCTGCCACTAGTAATGTCACTGAATATGAAGCTTGCATTATGGGGTTATGAGCAGCCTTGGGTCTTCGAGTAAAAGATTTGGAAGTATATGGTGATTCAACTTTGATAATTTCTTAGATTCAGAATAGATGGAAGATCAAGGAAGAGAGGCTGATGCCTTATCATGAATGTCTTCAAAAGTGGGCCTCAAAATTCAGCAAGATCCAATACCAATATGTGCCAAGGATGCAGAATCAAATTGCAGATGCTTTAACAACAACTGCCTCCATGATGGATGGACCTAAGGAAGATGAAGCTAGACCCATAGTGATGGAACAAAAAGAGGAGCCAGTTTATTGCATGTCAATAGAATAAGATGAGGGAAAGAATGGGGAAGGTGAATGGTATTCAGACATCTTACAATACCTCAAGGGTGGGACATACCCACCGTTTGCAGATAAGAATGACCAATTGACCATCAAAAGACTACCACTAATTATATTATTTATGGGGAGAGGCTTTACAGAAGATCATATGATGGAATTCACCTTCTTTGTGTGACCACCAAGGAATCATAGCAAATAATTGAAGAAGTCTATGAGTCAAGCTATGGGCCACATATTAATGCACACATGCTATTGTAGACACTTGATTTTGCACCTATGATTTAATCAAGGAAGATGACTGGAGTGACTATCCATGTACCAAAAAAAAAGTCATTCTTGCATCACACGTATCATTTTATTCTTGCATCACATGCATCATTTTGCCTTTTCATTACATGCATTAATTCATTCATTTCATATCATAAAAATTATCTTGAGATTCTAACGGTCACAACGGTGTTTCCGGTTTTCGAATCAGATCATCGGATCAAAAGATATCACGTGATCAAGTTTGCACGGTTAACATGCATTGTGTCTAGGTAGAATCGACAACACATGATCAGTTTAAATTAATTCTGATTGGTTAAACAATTAAAAGTAATTAAATAATCTTGTGATTGGTTGATAATTAGTGTTTAAAATAGGGATGCATGCATGAGAATAAAAGGGATGATTGGATAACAATAAAACTGTGGATAATCTGAACTTTATCAAGATTTATTTTAAGGTATTTATCTTCAAGATAATTACTCTTAAAAAATCCTGAATTATCCAGAAAAGAGACAAAAAATCATAAACGGAGGTTGAAAACACGTTTAGGTACAAGGACCAGCCAAAAAATCCTAGAAGGAGAGACCAAATAGCACCCGAACACGAGTTCGACCTCCCAGAGCCAATTCGGCACTTTTGGAGTGCCAAACGGCACTTTAAAAGGGCCAAATTTCCCTTGGTTGGGCTTTGGCCCAATGCCCTTCTGGTGACGATAATGCACACCCTTTTCGATCTTTTCGCAAAAGGATGCGGTTGGATTCAAACCTTAATCATTTGTACCCATTTTTTAGAGTCTTCTGGCCTCTATAAATAGAGACTGAACCTCATAATTTAGCACATTTTTTTAAAATTTTTTTTTTTACACTCTGATAGGCATACGTTTTTGACTCTCAAACCACGCATATTTTCTGATCCTCTCTCTACGTGTTGCTGCAAAATTAGGGTTTTAAGGTTTCAAAGAGAATTGAACAAATTTCTTTGAACCCTAAAACATCCTCTCAAGAACAAAGTGTGCTCATGCAAGAGGTTGTTTCCTTCACCCTTCTCTTGTGATGTGATGATGCATATTATATCTTTCTTTTTTTTCAAATATCTATGAATTGTTAGTTGTCCTTTTGTTTAAAGCATGATATTTTCTATATGATTGTTATAATCTTTTTCTTGAATGTTAATAAATTTGCATGTGAACAATTATTTTTCTTAAAACAAAATAGATTTTCATCTTTATGAGATGTAGATCTGTATTTTCTTGAAACAAAATAGATTGGCATCTTTATAAGATGTAGATCTGAATTTTTCTTTAAAAAAAATTGATCTCCATCTTTACAAGATGTAGATTTGAATTTTTTCTCAATACAAAAACTGATTTGTATCTTTCTTAAGATGTAGATCTGAGTTTTCTCAAAAAAAGAGATTTGCATCTTTATGAGATGCAGATCTAAATTTTTCTCAAATCTGATTTTCTTAATACATGCAAATTGTTGAAATAAAGAAAGAGATTATGTATTGCTATGTTTGTGTTTATTTTAATTAATGATTGCATAATTTTAGATTATGAGTGAAGTTTTCTTCTTAGAAAATATTTTTTTTTTTAAATATATAATAAAACAGTTTTGAATTTTTGTCATCAAAAATCTTTTTATTTATTTTTATATAACAAAATAGATCTGAATTTTTGTCATCACAAAACCTTTTTTTTACATCCCACAAAGTAGATATGATATTTTGAATCAAAATCATTTTTTTAACAATAAAAATAGGTCTAATTTTTTAAACAAAAGAAGAGATTTCATCCATACATAAATTTGTGTGATTTAATTTTTCATTCACATGTTCAACATATCATGCATGACATGCATAGCATAGTAAATTGGTCACAAGAGTCTAGAAGACTAGACTTTGTCTGGGTGGAATGGGTGCCTAAAACCTTCCCATTCCGTAACCTAGCCTCTGGATTTAGGTTTTTGGTCTAGTAGATCTAGCCTTATCTTCATTTGTTTTGGGTAGAATGTGTAAAGTTGTGATTTACAAATATGTATTTTGTTGGCTTTTATTCCGTGCAAAATTTGATTGTAATTTTATTCAATCATTTGTACCCTGTATTTATTGTGGGATTTGTTTGTAAGGGTTGTGTGATAGAGAGAGAGTGTGAAGAATCAAGCAATTGAAGCTAGAAGATTTCTCGCGGGTTGCTCATGACTAAGCATCCCGCGAAGTGAAGCATGTGCCTTGCACATGACTAGAATGCGAAGAGTCAGTACAGATGGAGACAGTTGTGTTTCGCGAGTATTTCACGGGTAAAGCCTTCCCGTGAGACACTTGCGAAACATTCTGTTATGCCAGATTGTATTATCTGATGCATACTTTCTGTACCCACACTATATATACCCACATTACCCACAAATGTGAAGGAGTACAACTGAGAGAAAACCCTAGTCAAACACCTTGAGAGTTAGAGATTATCATACCCATATATCTCTACACATAAGCTTGTAGATTTTTTCAACTCCTATCTCTCCATTCCATACCATTGAGAGGTTGATAGCCCAAAAACTTACCACACCCTTTCAGAGTGTTAAGTGAGGATTTGGTGCTGCTGGGAAGCATTGGAAGAAGCCAAGGATGACAGATGCAATATGGAGCTTGTTGCGGGATCCGGAGAGCTAGACAAGACACGGTTCCTAGAAGCCTTGTTGGAGTAGGAGCTTGGAGGGCTTAGGTACAGCAGGTAGATTAGGCTTGGAGGGTCTCTTACTAACCCATGTATCCCAACTGATTGTCTAGTGGATCGATTACCGCTTGGAGGGCGGCGGAGAGGTTTTTTGCCGAGTTCTTCGGTTTCCTCTTCGATAACACATTGGCGTGTTATCTGTGTTTGCTTTCTTCTTCCCTACTCTTTTGCATTTCATTTTACTACTGTGATTATATGAATATATGTTAGAGTAGTTTGTTTGTTTATCTACTCGCATTTACACTATTCCGCACTTAGAATTAAGTTAGTGTAAAATCTATCGAGCTGTAACTTTTATTTGGGGGTCTAAACAGCCCTTGTGTTTATAACACATTTTCGAGCTTTCAGAATGTAACTAGGACAACAAGCTATGTAAATATTTGTTAGATTGTAACTAGGATCCAAAGTTATGTAACTTTTTAATTTTCTTTCAGAATTTTATTCAATCAATGAATGGAACTATTCAGTCATGTATTTTGTAATTAGTATTTTTTCTTATTTTTCTATATAAAGAAAAATAAGTGGCGACTCCATACCACTTACTCAAAAAGAGAGGTGCCCCAAAGGTACCTAAATCTCTATTTTGAGGGACATGTCTCTCATAGCTATCACGAAAGATAATAAGGCAAGGGTATTATTGGACCACTATGGAAGCCGACTACGCAGCTCATGTTCGCAAGTGCCATCAATGCCAAGTCCATGGAGATTTGAAGCACATGCCACCTATGCCATTACATACCATGACTTCACCCTGGCCATTTTCTACATGGTGAATAGATATTATTGGGAAGACTCATCCAACAACATCCAATGGCCATGAATTTATACTTGTTGCTATTGATTATTTCACTAAATGGGTAGAAGCTGCCTCATACAAGGTTTTGAACTCAAAGAAAGTTTCTCAGTTTATTCAAACTGATATCATTTATAGATATGGAGTACCACATGAAATTGTCTCTAACAATGGATTGCATTTCAAGGGAGAAACAGAAAAGCTGCTGCGACAGTTCAATATTCAGCACCACAAATGCTCACCTTACCGTCCTCAGACTAATGGGGGAGTTGAGGTTGCTAACAAAAACATAGGGTGAATCTTGAAAAAGAGCACGAAGAACTACAAGGATAGGCACCTACAATTACCCTATGCACTTTAGGGGTATAGGATATCAATTCGATCTTCCAAAGTAGCTACTCCTTATTCATTGGTGTATGGGATGGAAGCAATCATTCCCATTGAAATGGGTGTCCAATCATTGAGAACAGTATTGGAAAATGATATCCCTGAAGAAGACTAGTTGCAAAGCAGATATGATCAATTGTGCATGCTGGATGAGAAAAGACTCAAGGCCCTATATCACATTCAGGGTTATCAAAGGAGGCTCAGGAAAGCTTTTGACAAGAAGGTAAGAACTAGAGATTTGAAGTTGAGATATTTAATGCTAAAAGAGATCCGAGCCTCGATTTAAGAAACAAACGGGAAGTTCAAGAAAAATTGGGCCGGCCCATATATTATCAAGCAGATATACTCTGGAGGAGTAGTGAGGTTGATGGACTTAGATGCAAATCCTTTCACTGTACCAACCAACATGGATCAATTGAGGAAACACCACATTTAAGGTGGTAGTCTGAAAACACCACGTCTGAAGTGGTTGTAAATTATGTTATTTCCATTCATTGGCTCATAAAAAAAAGGGTAGATTGAAAACCCAAAAGGGCAATCTACGCAAAAGGAGAGTAAAAAAAGGAAAAGAGAGTGAGAGAGTCTGCTAGGCTAAAAACTTGAAAAGGATGGCCTAGGCAAAAATTAAGGTAAATAAAAATGAACTATGTGATGACTTAATCCTTCTGCCAAGGAGGTACATAGGCAACCATACATTGGTTTGGTCACAACTTTCCCAAACCTACCATTTATCCATTAAAAAAAAAAAAAAATCCCAAAATTCTACCATTCCATTAAATCATGCCATTGCACAGAAATCAAAACTCAAACCCTAAACCAAGCCATACAAAAAAACCAAACCCTAAAAACCTAAACCCTAAATAGAACCATTAACTTGAAAGTCCTAAATAATTCCTAAGCTTAAGAGTTTCACATCAACATTTAAAATAAATATGTTCAAAGCCAAAAATAAGAAGATCATTTCGTCTTCAGTCTTTTCTCTTTTGGTTGATCATTGATTTCCTCTGTGCTAGATACTTTGTCACTTTTGTCCCTCCTTTTGAATTCATAGTTGTCATCATCATGTCTTTCTTGATTGTCTCCAAGAAATTGTTTTCTCATAGCAACCATGTAAGCCTCTTTGTCAGCAACCTTGTCCACCAACCAGTTAGAGTATTCTGTAATCATCTTATGAAAGTGAACCTTGACAAGAGATTGATCCACTCGGTCAGTCATCTCCAAACCCAATAACATGTTACTTATAGAAATAGGATGTGTGTCCACAGGAGTGAAAGGTTTTCTTCCTTTTCCACCGAGCATTCCTTATAGAAAGTTGCCCTCCTTAATCCAACTATGAAGATGTGATTTGATCCTAGAGACTACGGCAAAGGGAGTGGACACTTCCACCAATAACAATTCCATCAAATTAACGTACCGGATTTCGTGCAGAAATTTCACCTAGTCACTTTTAGTTTGACACTCAGTTTTGATGACAGTCCTATTAAGAAAACTGCCAGGACCATAATTACCAACTGTAGGCCTAGCAATCGTATCTAGTATTTCCATCAACCATATCTGTAAGGTCAAGGGACTTGCAAGAAAGTTTTATGACTCTCCACCATGAAATATAGAGTCCAATCCTAAAAGAGTTCCTGCTAAGATCAAAGAAACAGGATTATTGCCATCCTTAATTTGACTCACAATACTTATGGCTCGAGCATTCATAAAACCGTGCCTTCCAGAGCAAAGCAAAATTTTTCCCATGAAGCCAAAGTTTTTCTCCATGTTGTCAATCACTCCATAAGTACGTTTGTTAATCAATCTTGAAAGAATTGCACGAAGATTCACCATATGTCATTCAATCATACTACTAGTTATTGAAGCAAGAAGACCTCGAGCATCAGACAAAAATTCCCTATGCTTGGGATCACAAGAAACTACTACGGATTTCTTGCTTGGATTATAACCCAGAATAGCTTAAAATTCTTCAATTGTGGGACAAAGTTTAGCAATTTTGAACTGGAACACATGATCTTCAAGATCCCAGAACTTCACAGCAGCACGGAGGAAGTCCTACTTGATTTTGACGCTTCTCAAACCCTTAATTCCCTCTAGTTTGTAGGTTGTAAAATTGGTCTTGGTACTAAAATTAAAGCTATGAACCCATCTATTGATATCAAGAATGGTTGAATGAGAAGAATTTTGGTTGTTAGCCATAGGTGACTTTTGCTTGTGATTATTGTGTCTTGCTAACCTTGATGTAGAGATTTGTTTACAGGATAGATGCTAAAATAAGCTACCTCAATCCTTAACCAGGTTTAAATAAGTTTCAAGAGTTTGTAGCTAACTAGGAGAGTGTTTCATGGTCACAAACATAGGAAATATTTTTCAAAAAACTCAAATACGCGATAAACACATTGAAAAAGCATGAAGAGTTGGCCCACGGTGGGATGTGCCAGTTGGCACCTTGAAGTGCCATTCGGCACTTTAAGAGTGCCGATCGGCCCTTTGAAAGTGCCGATCGGCCCTTTGAAAGTGCTGATCGACACTCCTCAAGTGCCAATTTGCACACATCACCACCAAGGACCCACTTATCATGTTTTGTGTTTTTGGGCACCTTTCATATCCCTTTTTGACACTATTTAACACTCAAAAAGATTTTTTTTTGTTAAACTGGGGCATTCAGACATGTCTTGTCCATTTGTAAAAAAAAAAGGGTCACCTTCGTAATTTCTTGCAAAAAATCTAATCAAAATTGAGATTTTTCAAAGTCAAGTGTTTGATATCGTATTTTGTCCGCCCTTGATTTGCATGCTAGACCCAAAAAAAACCAAAAATATCATTTTCTCTCTATGGGGCCGCGAGAACATCCAGAATGACGTGGTGTAACTCATTCGGACATCAGAGCACCCAAAGTGCCTTTTCCAGCTAAAATGACCAAAATGCCCCTAGTCAACCTAGGGTTAACCAGAGGTCAAACAAGGTCAAAATCCACAAAAAATAACACCTTTCATAGTTTTTCATCAAACCCAAACTTCTCGAAGATTTTTAGCCACTTTGACCAAGTTTAACCAAAGTTGACTCTAGGTGGGCCCAAAAACCCTAATTCTGATTCAGTCATCAGAATAGGTTGAAACTAATGTCATTGCAAAAATGATCAAATTCTCATTCCGGAGACTATTTATTGGTCGAAATTGTAGTTAGAACAACTGAGATATCACGAAAACCGGGTTAACGCATTGATTAATAAACCGCTAACTTCCTAGAGCCATAACTTTTGATCCGACCATTGGATTTTTGAGTTCCATACCTTTTTCGAAACTAAAAATCAAGATATTTCCAAGGGTTTCAAGATCAACCCAATCAGAGGCCTTTTGAAACCGGCAGTCCTTGAAGAGCAGCCTCGAAATTCGCACCCGGGGCTATAAATAGCCCCAGGCATGCCCTAGACTGAGGGGACACACATTTTTCTAAATTTTTCTCTCTACCCAGTTCCTCTCTACTTTTTTTCTCTCTTCAAAACACCAAAAAACACCCAAAAACACTTCAAAAAAGACATCAAACTTTCTTGATTCTTGCATCTTCACCAACAACTCGAGGTAGTGTTCTTGTACTCAATCTTCTTCTCCTTGGTTCTACACTTTGGATTTGGGTTTCAGGGGCATGGATGTAGTCTTTTTGGCTATCATCCACACCCCTAGCCTTCTAAATTTTTTTCTAGCATTTATATATATATATATATATATATATATATATATATATATGTTAGCTTAAATAACATGATTTATTGCTTTCTCTAGCATGCTTCTTGCTTTATGTGTGTTCTTTCCTTAGATCTGTATGTTTATGTGCTATTTGCCACATTTTATGCTTAGATCTACGTCCTTTCATGCTTATATATTTAGATCTACATGCTTAGGGTTTTATGCCATGCTTTCCTCTATTTTGTTTCTCTTTTTGCTTTATTTTGATGTTAGGGTTATATGCTCACATGCTTGATATCATTTCTATGGTTATGCTTTGCTTGGATCTTTGTCTTCGTGTGCTTTTTGCCATGTTTTATGCTTAGATCTGCATTCGTACATGCTTACATACTTGGATTCATGTTCTTCCATGTTTATGTGCTAGCTTTCACACGTTCACACACATTGCCATGCTTATATGTCTAGATCTATGTTTTCACATGCTTACGTGCTTGGATCTATGCTTTACGTCATCTTCCTTGTGCTTGTGCACTCCATGCCATGTTTGTGTGCCTAGGCCTAGACTTTTTGTCATGCCATGTGCTATTGTAGCCCTTTTGTTCCTTTTATCACATTTTCTTGTGTTTTGGCCTTTTGGTTCAAACTTGATCTAGGCCCTATGGTATTTGTCATCGTCCATACACCTTGGCCCATATCAAAGGGTTTGGATCACCCATTTTTCATGTCTGTGCTTGCTTGCTTCTATGCTTTATGCTTGTGTTAGCCTCTCTTGTTCTAGACTTTGCCACGTTTGGTGCCCTTAGTGGGTTCATGGTTGTATGGTTACATTCGACACCTATGAGGCCTTGTTTGGATGTACCCATTCGGGATGCATCGCCATGATGCCGGTTGTTTCATGCACACCTATCCCCTTTTCCACTCCATGCGACAATTACTTACCATGTTTTTTTTGTGCCACCCATTGGCTTTATGTGCATCTTTACATGCTTGTTGACATGTTCATGCACGAGTCTTGCTTGTTAGTGTGTCATCCATGTTTCAACACAATGAGGCTATGGACATTGGATCCAAACCTACATTTGTCCCTCGTGGACACCACCTTTTGTTTGCTCTTGCTTGTTTTCCCTTTACTTGTTGTTTGCTATCTTGCTTGTCTGCTCCTTTGCTCGCATCTTGTATGCTATGCCTATCATTACTATCTTGCTTGTTCGTGTTGCGCCCTTTTGCTATTATCTATGCATCTCTCCCTTTCAATTGCTTGTTTGCTAGTTTCTTGTCTTTACCTTTACATGTACCCACATGGAGTGAGGACACATGGAGCTAGGGCGCGATCTCCTAGGCACAAGCAAAAAGGGTGTGGATGCAAGCTTGCCAATATGAGTCGAGCGGCTTTGTTCAGTAGGTTTAGGGTTTAGCTTTTCCCTTTGGTTATGTACTCTTTTAAACCCCTTCCTTCCTCCTCCCTTTCTCCTTTAGATGGTTTGTATTAAGTATATGATGCTATGTACCATTCGTCCTTATCTCTAGAGTATGGCGACCCCTGTTTATTTTCCTGTACCTATATTTTAGGCCATGCTCTAGGGATGTAGTCAACTAGAAACAGGTGACTAATCATACCTTAGAAAAACCCAATGATTGGTGGCGACTCCACTTACCTTTGGTAACCACCTAAAATTTGGCCCAAATTCCTGCCACAAAACCAAAGGTAAACCTACCTTCCTCCATCGAGAGAGAGAGAGAGCACCTGAAGCTCCATGCGAACAACACACATGCATATACATCGGGAAGGCCTCCAACGAGCCCCAAGCATCGAAGCTGTTGCCACAGCGGGTGGTTGAACGAAGGCATGATGGCAACGGTCTTTTTCGCTTAGCTGGTCGAGGCTAGGCGTCAACAAACTTGAAAGTTCAAATATGTGTATAAACACCCTTGAACGTTTAGACCCCCAATTACAAAACAACCAATTCAAGGTTTATGACAAATACTAAGTGTGCGGAAAATGAACACAAGCTATAAACAGAATTGGTAACCAATCTAAGCCAATTAAAATCACATCCACAGCAGAAAATAAAAGGCAAAGATTAAGGGAAGAGAGATGCAAACACAAGGACAACACACAATGCGTTATCGAAGAGGAAGCCAAAGCCCTCCGCGTAAAACCTCTCCCCCGCCCTCCAAGCGGTCAATAATCCACTAGAAAATGTAGTTGGGATACATGAACAGCAATAGACCCTCCAAGCCTAATCTACCCGATGTACCTAAGCCCTCCAAGCTTCTTGCTCCAACGAGGTTGCGCCGAACCTTTTTCTTTTCTAGCTTACCGAATTCCGCTATAATCCATAGCATCTGCCATCCTTGGCATTTTCCAATGCTTCCCAAAGCTTCAAAAACACTCAACACTCTAAATGGGTGTGGGTAGTGTTTGGATAGAAATCTCCTCTCAATAGGTATGACAATGAGAGAGGGAATGAGAAGAGACTACAAAGATTTCTCTCTAAGAATAAGTAGCTCTCTCTAATTGAATGGGTGTTTTGAAGAAACCTCCCTTAGGGTTTTTCTTTCTCAATGGTCACCCATATTTTGTGGGAATCAGGGGTATTTATACTGGTGTGTGAATGGAATGCAAAGAGTCAATTTTTCCAAAACAGGGCTGGCTGGCGACTTGACCTCACGACTTGACTAAGTCGCGAGTTCAAGCCGCGAGCTAGCTGAATGGCCAGTCTGGATTTTTGTCCTGTAGTGCTCCAGCTGGCATGACTGTTTAGCTCCCTTGCATGCTCTGCGCATGTGTAACTTTTGGTGGCTTGCAAGCCGCGAGCCTCCCGCGAGTCCTAGCCGCGAGTCTCTGCTTCACTGCACTGTCTTGAGCATTTCTTCACACTCTCTCACACACTACCCTTACATGATTCCCACCTAAATACAGGGTTTCTAAGTGCTGTATTACAAGAAAATTTGTCACGGAATAAAGCCAACACATGGTTGATTAAATTCAACCTTACAAAACTGGTGACTCCACTGGGGATTGGTGAGCATTTAGCCTTTAGAGCTTTTGATAGAACCATAATCTTTGGACATTGGCTTTCAAAAACAAAAAAATTGGCATGGGCCTCCAGGGCTTTCCTTTTGAAAAAGGTTTCTACTACTTCCTAGTAGACTATTTTCAAAAGATCAAAAAATCATTTTCTAGAAAAATCCTTTTTCAAAAAGGGAGGCTTTGAGGTATTTTCACATGGGGTTTTATAGCTTTCCCCACATGCTTTACTACTTTTCTTCACATGCAAACATAGAAAATTTAATTTCTGCTACACCTTTATCTGCTTTCCATATATATGTCTGTTGCGCTTTGAAAAAGTCTTTCCCCTTCATTAAGGATTGCATGACATATACACCCTTTTGAGCCGAACCCGGGCTCCACATCACTGGCGTAGTCTTATCTCTTTTGGGGATTTCATCACCCTATCTTTAGATGTATGGACCAAAATATTGGCAGTGTTACCCATAGTTAGATTTAGGGCTGATGTTGTAGGCACTTTTGGGTCCATGGGTGGACAAGAGTTGCTGAAAAGGCCCCCTTAAGCCTTCCTGCCCCATAATTTCCATGAAGGGAAGGGTATGGCAATTAAGTCCCCTAGGACAGGAACCACATACTAGTTAAGCCTTTGCATACAGTTGGCCTAGTTATGTCAAACCTGTGAGTACTAGATCAAGCCCAGAGCCCATCAAGACTAGGTGAAACCTAAAGAGTTGACATCCAAGCTTAGGAAAGGATACCCTTATAGGGCTAGAGGTCAGGGGAAAGTGTTTTGTAATAGGTGTGCCCTTTTTGCTTGCGCCAAAGAAATCGTGCTCTACTCCAGGTTCCTTCTATCCTGCTTGCACAGCATCCATGATTAAACCCCCTTGGAAAGGCAACCCCATTGCTTGTACATGCTAGACCATACCCTAACCCTAAGGGTTTACAACCCTACAAGGGCACTTATGCATACATTGATTGGTTCTGTCACCTAATTGTTCAAAGATAAAATTTTTGGCAAGTAACTGAAACTCCATTCAAGGGGGAGGTGCTACTGGAAAATTGTCAAGAATCCCAAGACATCATAAGTCCAAGAAAGATTGTTAGGGGGCCGTGATCCTCAGAGAGATACAAAGGTTGAAAAGACCATGCTGTCCATGTTATCAAGGGATCCAAGTGTCCGAGAGCTTCCCCGAGAAGTCCACATTGTCAAAAGCCAAGTTCTTTCTTGCAGTTGCACTTCTTGTAAAAGGCCCACTATTGGAGCCAATGAACTCAGTTTGTAGAAAAACAAGTCTTGTACAAGCATGTAATCAAAGAATTGGTCCTTCCCGTATTGTTAAGAATATCATGAAAGTTTCAGTTACTTGCCAATCTTGTGCATTAATCTTGCATAATAGTAGAAAATCATCATGATAAATACCCGATCAAGGGTGCAAGGCCAATTTTTTCTAAAAATGGTAGATGCATGTTAAATAGCAAGGGCATAACCTAACTTGATTTTGGTGTTGTGTTTCCACTTTGTCAAATGCACCCTATTTCTTTCACTTCCCGCTTTCTCAGGATCAAAAGATTGCTAAAAGGCAACAGGCTAAGCTACCACCACATTGTGATCCCATTATCACTAGGTCTCGTGCAAGAGAGATGTCTACTAGTGGTACTTCTCCCCTTGAGGAAACTTTTCAGGAAGTTGCTCTTCTGAAGGAGTAAATGGTAGAAATGATGCGTATGATGCAACAACTAGTTGTAGGAGGAGGGCTAAACTCTTTCGGTCATAGTCAAGAGGGTCCTTAAACTGAGAATAAAAATCTGCCTTCGTTAGTACAGGAACAAGGCCATCATGTACCGCCCCAGGGCAATGACCAGGAAATAGATCCTTCTAAGGAAAAGAACCTTGAGTCTAGGTATGGCCAAGTTAAGAACTAGGTGGAAACTCAAGCTGAGAAGCTTTGTATCATAGAGGGCTCCAGTGTCCACGGAAGCGTCGATCTAGACAATCTGACCAACTTCCCTCAGGTCATTATGCCTCCTAAGTTCAAGGCACCATAGTTCGTCAAGTATGATGGTACAGGAGACCCTTACGTGAACTTGCGCATTTTCTATAGGAAGATGGCTCCCTACAGGGATAATCACCCCCTACTTTGCCAGATTTTTCCTGATAGTCTAACTGGCCCCACAGCCACATGGTATGTGAGATTGGAAAAGACCTCTAGCTGGAGGAAAATGGCCAACTCTCTCTTAGAGTACTACAGGTTCAACACCGAGATAGCTCCCGATCGTATTGTTCTTCAAAGGATGGAAAAGAAGATTGGGGAATCCTTTCGCAAGTATGCTTAGAGGTGGCGTGAGCTAGCTGCACAAGTGCAACCCCCAATGATGGAGAATGAGATGATCAAGTGGTTCATTGACAACCTCAAGCCTCCTTATTATGAGAAGATGATCAGCACCTAAGTCACTCATTTCGCTAGCCTCAACCCTATCGGGAAGTGCATTGACAAGGGTATTAGGAGCAAAAAGATCATGGATTCTAAGTCTCTGAGTTCCATAGTTGAATGACTAGTCACAAGACTAAGGAAGCCGATGTTCATATGGTTGATAATGCCTCAGAAAGGCCTAGGGGTGTTGCTCCCGCTTATGCTACCCCAGCTACTAGACCTTATCAGCAACAGAATTAGTCTACTCAAGCCCCTAACAGAGCTTTTAATCAGAAAGGAAGGCCAGATCAACCATGTCCCCCCAGGAGGGAAAACCGGAAGTACACTCCGTTACCCATGCCCATGGCAAATCTCTATGCTTACCTATTAGAAAGGAAGTTAGTGACCCCACTGTTTCAGAGGCCTTGAGAAGGTCCTCTCCCATCGGGATTTGACTTGTCTAAGAAGTGTGAACATCATTTTGGGGCTAAGGGGCATACTCTAGAAGAATGTTTCCTGTTGAGAGATCATGTCCAAGATCCCATAGTTAACAAGTTGATATAGTTCAATAATGCAGCCGCTCTGAACATCATCACAAACCCTTTACTAAAACATTAGGAAGGGAATGTGAACGGCATAATCATGGTGGAAGAAAGGATTCCGAATTTCTCCTCACCGTTATTCCCATGGAAGGCTATGCTTCGATCCTTGGTCCAAGAGAGCCACCTCGATCTCAAAGGTATGGGAGCCCCGGGATTTGATTGGGGAATCTGCTCATTCTGTGACAGTGAAGATAGTCATGCCCTGTTTGATTATAAAGTGCTTCAAGCACAAGTGCAAAGTTTTGCCGAACGCGGTATCATTTGGGTTGAAAGGGAAATTGTGCGAAAAGGTGACTGTATGGCAGCCAGCTTATGTCCTCTAGCTACCCAGTCAGGAGCCAGTTGCAATGCTATATCAATTTGGTCAAAGAAGGAGCGGGACGAATATTTATTGAAACACCTTGGCCAAATTGCTCCAGCACCGTCCTCTTTAGTGGTCATTGAGGAAATCGTAGAATCACCTACAGATTCAAGGAAAGGGCAAGTCTCGCCAGCCATTAAGGGATTCACTCCTCTAGTTCTTGCCTTACCTGTGGTCACAGGGCCAGCCTCACCATCAGTTTAGTAGGGAACCGCCATTTCTCCTACTATCTGAGGTTTTGATCCTCTTATTTTGCCAAAGCTTGCCTTAGGAATCTCTGGGGTATTTGGCTCAAGGGCTCTTAAAGCCATGTTGCCAAGTCTGGTGGTCATTAATCCAAAGACGTTCACCATAGCGCCCAATTTGTAAACTCAGGAAGGTGTTATCATTCGGTTGCCAAAGTCGTTCCCTTATGAAGATAGTCATTGCGTCCCTTGGAAATATGATGTGTCCTTGATCTCCACTCGAATCATAAAAGAGGAGGTCTGTTCCAATTTCTCTTCAGGTCTATTTGAGCTCACTAGGAGTGGACGTTGCTATACTCTCGAGGAGGTAGAAAAGAGAAGGAAAAAGATGGGTAAGGGTACCACTAAACCCATTAGGAACAGAGTTACAACCGAAGAAGTAGAGGAGTTCTTGAAAGTTATTATTAAGGACATATTTTATGTAATTGGCTAATTCTTTGACAAAATGCATTTTACTTGTAATTAGGTAGATCTAGGATGTATTTAATACTTCAAGGAACAAGAGTTCAACTCTAGTATTGAAGCCATGCAAATCTATCCAAGAAACAAGTGAAGAAGTGTTGATTTTTTAAAGCTTGATAGTTGCTCGACACCTCTCGATAGCTAGGCTATCTATCGAGCTCTTCAGCTTCTTTTTATCGCAATCTCTATACCTCTCAATAGCGAGGTCGATCAATCAAGCAACTTTTTGTCCCCTTAATAGCTCCTCAAGAGCTCTCGATAACTCATAACAGATAGGCTCAATAGCTTCTCAACACCTCTCGATCGATTAAGAATTACGAAATTCAAATTTCCAGATCTGATTTTTGGCCCATGTTTATGTATTTGTGTAGGGTTTCTTTTCTCACAATCCTAGACCTATATAAGGCTTATTTTATAGGCCGTCACATAAGAGAATACAAGGAGAACATATGCAAAAGGTGACCGATGCCTTATTCTCTCTGAAAGAAGCTACTGCATCTTTGCGCCTTAGGGTTTTGTAACCAAGTGCTTCTTGATCTTCATTGTTGATGAAGTGAAGAACTTTGCAGCCAGCAATCTTCTTCAAATTGGTATGTTAGTCACGTACTAAGAGCCATGCATCATTAGTTAGTCACATACTGGGATCCATACAAAAAGAGTGGCATTCATATATTGAAAAGTTCAAAGGTTCTAAAATAGTAGAAGGTTTCTACTATGAGTTCATCTACAGGGATTGTATAGTCTAGGGATAAAGGTTTTGTACTAGATCTAAAACTTCTCTTTACTATAGTGGATTGCTTTTCGGGAAGGTTTCCCCCCAGGTTTCTTACTGTGAAACTAGTTTGTTTCATTGGTTTTCCTAGGTCATCATATCTTATCTTATTTATTTTTCCGTTGCATGATTTTGACATGATATTGATGTTTGTTTGTTTTAACAAGTTTTATTTATTATAAATCTAATTAACAACTTGGGTTTAAAACTTGTTAATTCTATTAACCGGGGTCTAAATTTCCCAACAGTTATCAGAAACTTAGAGTATAGTGTGATTCAACATTTAAACAAGTTGCCAGCTCAGATATCCATCTTGGCATTATTACTATCCTCTGAGGTCCACTACAATGCTCTCTTAAAAGTCTGAGAATACAAAGAGAACATATGCAAAAGGTGACCGATGCCTTATTCTCTCTGAATGAAGCTACTCCATCTTTGCGCCTTAGGGTTTTGTAACCAAGTGCTTCTTGATCTTCATTGTTGATGAAGTGAAGAACTTTGCAGCCAACAATCTTCTTCAAGTTGGTGTATTAGTCACGTACTACGAGCCATGCATCATTGGTTAGTCACGTGAATTCATCATCTACAGGGATTGTAGAGTCTAGGGACAAAGGTTTTGTACTAGATCTAAAGCTTTTCTTTACTATAGTGGATTGCTTTTTGGGAAGGTTTCCCCCTAGGTTTTTTTACTGTGAAACTAGTTTGTTTCATTAGTTTTCCTGGATCATCATATCTTGTCTTATTTATTTTTCTGCTACATGATTTTGATGATTTTGACATGATATTGATGTTTGTTTGTTTTAACAAGTTTTATTTATTATAAATCTAATTAACATCTTGGGTTTAAAACTTGTTAATTCTATGAACTGGGGTCTAAATTTCCCAACAGTTATCAGAAACTCAGAGTACAGTGTGATTCAACAGCTAAACAAGTCACCAGCTCAGATCTCCATCTTGGCGTTATTGCTATCCTCTGAGGTCCACTACAATGCTCTCTTGAAAGTCTTGAAAGAGACACGTATTCCTACAACTGCTATAGAATCCGCCTTCGAAAGGGTCTCAATAGTGTTGGCCACCAATCAGATTTCCTTTACGGATGATGAACTACCACGAGAAGGTAGAGACCATACTTTGCCCATGCACATTATAGTAAAGTGTGAGGATATGATCGTCGCCAGAGTACTGATTGAAAATGGGTCAGCCCTGAATGTTTGCCTGATGTCCACTTTGGAGAGTCTGAATGTGGATACCTTTATTATCCCCCCTACCACCATGATCATTAGAGCTTTTGATGGCACTCTCAAGGAGGTGCAAGGCAAGATCTAGCTAGCCATTGGAGTTGGCCCTATGTTCTTCACGGTCAACTTCTAGGTCAACAAGGTGGATTCCCCTTATAATATGCTCTTAGGAAGGCCTTGGCTACGCACTGTGGGTGCGGTTTCTTCTACTCTTCATGGAAGACTCAAGTTCCCATTTGAAGATCTAATGGTCACTATTATGGCTAAAGAACCCCTGACTTTCTTCAAGGAGACTTCTGTCCCCCTACATTGGTGCTAATGCCTTTCTGGAGGTAACTTTTCACAGTTTCGAGCTAGTCTCCATGATTTCTAGAGCTCCAGAACTTGAGTCTGCATGGCCTTCCTCTACTTTAATGGCTGCCAAGGAAATGCTCAAATTTGGCTATTAGTTGGGCCAAGGCCTTAGTGCCGTAGGACATGGGAAGGCTTCTTTGATCGAACTCCCAAACAACAAAGGAGGTTTTGGTCTAGGCTACGACCCCTCCGATGAAGAAATTTTTTAGGCTTCTAGAGGAAAGAAAAGGGAGTACATTGGCCAAGGGATTTCCATTCCCCACCTCAGGGTCACTTTTTCAGCTCCGGCCGAGGTAATCAGATTAGAAGCAACGTAGGAATCATGTGAGGAAGAATCAGATCTGGCTTGTCTCATCTGCCTTTGTCCAGAGGAATTCTTAGTGAATGCCATTATATCCCTAGGGGATGATTTGACTAGTACTATTAGGCCTTATGTGTCGGGCGAGATAGTAGGCCATTGGAACATCAAGGCCTGCTTTATGGTTACACCGATTGTGTAAGGAGTATTCCATTATCGTGTGGTTGGGTCCTCCAATTGCCTAAAAGAGTTGGAATGGCATATCTAGTTTGTTTTTCATGTTTTTTTCCTATTTCCTTTTTATCATTATCAGACATGAACTTTGTTATCCCTCTATCTACAATCCACTAATGAAATTATCCAGCGTATAATTTATGAAATCCTTGCATTTATCTCTTTATTTGCTTTCTTATGAATATGTGTGTGCAAATTGTCTTATGTTTCCTTGTATATATGTCGTTCTATAGGATTTATTCTAATTCCCAAGTAGTTACATCGTCCTGTTGCTATAACGAGGATATTGATGACATTAATTAGACAATAGAGTTGGAACATGACATCGAAGGATTAGAGGAAATTCGAAGTCTGCCTCGTGATATTTTGGAAGCTCTAAACAGGGACAGCAAAGGGTCCAAGTCCAACATCGAAGAGATAGAAACGGTTAGCCTTGCCAACGAAGGCGAGAATGAAAAACCTATCAAAATTGGGGTAAACTTTCCTAAAGACATGAAGCCTGAGCTTATAGTGCTACTCAAAGAGATAAAAGTCATCTTTGCTTGGTCCTACCAAGATATGCTAGGGTTAGATACCAAGATTGTCGTACATAGAATTCCAGTTAAGCCTGAGTGCCCTCCAATGCGACAAGCCCTTCGAAGAATGAAATCTGAGATCATTTTAAAGATCAAGGAAGAAGTTGAAAAAAAATTGAATGTTGGTTTCCTTATTACAATAGCCTACTCAGATTGGGTCGCCAGCATTTTTCTCGTGCCTAAGAAAGATGGGAAAGTAAGCTTATGCGTTGATTACATGGATTTAAACTAGGCTAGCCCCGAGGATAATTTCCCATTGCCACACATTGATACCCCGGTTGATAATACCGCTACTAATAAGTTCTTCTCCTTCATGGATGATTTTCTCAGGCTACAATTAGATGAAAATGGCTGAGGAAAACAAAGCCAAGACAACATTCACCACTCATTAGGGAACTTATGCATATGATGTCATGCCATTTGGCCTAAAGAACACCGATGCCACCTATCAGCGAGCCATGGTAACCCTGTTCCATGATATAATGCATAAAGAAATTGAAGTCTACGTAGATGACATGATTGCCAAATCCCGCACAGCCGGGGATCATTTTGTTAGAAAAACACATGTTTGTATCGCATACAAAACATACGTTAACGAATCTACTTCATTCACAACTGATAACATGTACTATGTAAATTTCAGAATATAAGAACAAGAGAATGTACCTTGGTGCTGTGAAATTCGAAACGAAAGATTAGAAGTACTTGGGAACACTCTTAATCTTCACTCCAATTCCACTTGTACCCAAGAAGTGTGGTCTTTCAATCAGTTTATATGAATGTGCTCAGTTTGAAGGCAACGACAAGCCAGCTATGGCTCACTAGGCTCATTACCCTCTCGGCCATACTCCATGCTTAAAGTGGAGTGAATGTAGGATCTCGCATGTACTAGCTCTAATGCTAAGCCATTGGCCTAATAGTGAACCAGATTATCAGAAACTCTCTCTCGTGCATCCGAGACCACA
This sequence comes from Quercus lobata, assembly GCF_001633185.2. NCBI lineage: Eukaryota > Viridiplantae > Streptophyta > Magnoliopsida > Fagales > Fagaceae > Quercus > Quercus lobata. The sequence continues at coordinate 36,487,259 of NC_044913.1, read as the reverse complement.
CAAATCCTACATTGGGGTAGTTTATCTTTGTGCATCTCGTTTAGCACCTACAGATGTCTTGAACTCATTTTCCAAAACTTGGTTCAGCCCTGGTATTCAAAATTTACAACCGAAAACACTAGAACCCATTCTTAGTTGTGTGGCAGCTTTTGCAGCCTATTTGGAGGAAAATGGAAGTTATTTCTCATGAGGCTACCTCAAGAATCCCGTTCTTGGATTTCTAGCCCGCTCGGGTAATAACAGGAGTGATCATTGCATACCTCCTCATGGCGTGTCTAAGTTATCTCGTTCGGAGTGTCTACACTCGTCACTAGTATTATGGCATGGCTTGCGAAGCCGAGGCCACTGGCAGCCAGTCTGCAAGCTCCAAACCTCGTAAAACCCTAATCTAGGTAGTTTATTTTGCGCGGTTCTTTCCTCCTTTGTCCAATATACAAGAATGGGTCTGTCCCACTAAGGATGTGTCTCTCATGTCGAGAATCACATGAAACCCAGAACTGGGGCAGTTTATTTCATGCGATCTCTCCACTTTCTCTCCCTCTAGCGAGATGATCATTATTCAAAAGCTACTGACAAACCCATGAAACTATAGTGCAATACAAATGAATGTCATACAAGCTGGTTCAAAACCACCATCTACGATGAAAATGCGATAGTGCATACCTACAGCAATAGCCCTCTCAAAGGCGATACCTTGAATGGTACATGTAAGTCCTACCTAGAGGCATTGTTTCTTGCATACAGCAATAGCCCTTTGAAAGGCGACATCTAGAATTGTACATGTAAGTCCTACCTAGAGGCATTGTTTTTGCAAACATTAGTAGCCCTTTTAAAGGCGACATCCAGAGTTGTACATGTAAGTCCTATCCAAAGGTATTGTTTGTTGCATATATATATATATATATATATATATGATCATATATATGAAAATGCATCATAATTGGTATTGCATTTGGGGAAATGCATGAATTGTTGATATGGAAAAATGAGCATCTTTTATTTAATCTTTCATAGGGAAATCATGGATTTTATGGTATATTAGAAAATTTAAAGATGCCTGTCTTGTTATGTGGGAAATTGATAGAAAATCTCCTGACAAGAATGAAGTTGAAAACCTTACAAACTTTGTAGAAGTTAGATTATTTAAGGTTTTTCTAAAACTACCTGGATATAAACTATATGTTTCAAACTAATGTAACCTGTGAGCTTTATGTGGTTTTAACACCATGCCATGTGTGATTTCCCGGTGATCACTTGATTTGGTTTTCGTAGTCTTTGTGACAACCAAATTAGATCCAAGTCAGTGCCCTTTCACTTTGGATAACGCGTTCTTCCCTGCTGCCCATGTGGGGAAGAGGTTCCTTGATTGTGTGTGGGTGACGCTATTGTCCATGGGTCCAAAAGACCACATGAAAAAGAGGTCCTATTTGACGAGCTCTCTCTACTACCCATGGGGGGAGAGAAAAACCTTGAGGGTATGGGTGAGGTTGCTGTCCATGGGGCCAAGAGTCTATATACTAGAGAGGACAATATCATGCCACTTGTGAATGGGGTGGATCCCCTGACCGGTCTATGTGGTAGTGTGGTATCTTTGTGATAATTTACCTTATGTTAGATATATGGCTTTGAAAATTATATTGTTGGTACTCACAAATTATAGTATATAGTTTCACGGTATTTAGTTTAAGAAATTTTGTGTTTCATTATTAAATCATTCTTGTCATAGCATATTATTATTATTTAAAATGAAACTTGAATTTCCCCCACCCCCATTAATTATGCTACTTATTAGGCTCAATCTCATTCCATTATTTTATAAACTTTTCAGAGTAGGCAAGAATCATTTGAGACAACTTTTTGGTGGCTAACAGTAGTTAGACTAATTACTGATGGAGGCTGAACTTTTGTAATAGAGATATTAGATGATGTACATCTTAGAATAGGCTTGACTCATTCTTTTGTATAATATAGTGGTTGTGACTTTATTCCCACTGATGGGACAAGCTGATGATATGTAATTATTATTCAGACCTCTATTCTTTTGTGGCCAATGGTCCTTGTAATTATTGCTTAGAGCTCTGACTTACTTTGAGAGTATATTCAATGGAACTATTATGATAATTCTTGATGTTGGTACTTGATATGATTTATGTGGATTGGATTGTCAAAAAGGAAAAATCTACAAGTACTTTGAGACGTCTTTCTCATGCTTTGGACCCTTTGGGGTTTGGGCTGTGACAACATATATATATACACACATATATCAGCATAAATAAAGGTCAGCTAGGGTTGCTATACATGTCCTAAATGGAGTAGGACTCAAAGTCTTAGATAGCCAAGACATCATGGGTTATAATCCCATGCTATGCACCCACGTGTAAACTTATTCAAGCCACCAATCATAACATATACCAACCACATGACCTTTTGATTCATATAATAAGCAACCCCTTGGTCATAAGATTGGCTACCATCTCGATCGATATAAAGAATTGACTTATTCTCACATCTCTTGCAGTATATTCAAAATATAGTGATACATCAATGTGCTTAACCCTTGGAATGGTTGGTTCTAGCCTTTAATCAATGAGATAGTAGGCACTTTATTGCAAACATATTGACGGGCTTTTGTATACCTTATCTCTATATATATATATATATATATATATATATATAAAACCGAAACTTTTGAAGTTTCCACAATTTTCCACATCAGCACAATATTAAAAAATAAAAAAAAAAATTAAAAACTCTTTTCATTTAAAAAAAAAAAAAAAAAAAAACCTAGCTTAACCCCACTCCTCTCTTTCGAACCTTACTCATTCAAAATTCAGATGCTCTCTCTTCCGTTCCTAATCTGCTTTTCCTTCTCCTTTGACAAGTTCAGCCGTTCTCTCTTTCTTTCTTAAAACCAAAAACTGTTTAGTTCTTTTTCCATCAATGGCAGAGAGAGAAAGAGATCTAAGGGCTGCCACCATGTCAAACCATCACCCCACCTTCAACCTAGCCTCCACCCATATACTGCCAGAACCGCTATAGTGCAGGTATTTTTAGACAAGAAAATTTGGTGTTAAATATGATTCAAGTTTTGTTATTTTGGGTTGAGTATCTTATTGGGTTGATGGTCTTTAATTTAGGCATTTGGGTTATTGGTTTTAATTTCAAAAGAAAAGAAGGTGAGTATGGGTTTTTTCAGTATTGGTTTCTTTTGAATTGTATGTACCAGTTGATTTTGTTGAATTTTGGTATGTGTATGTGATTCAAATTTGAGAAAATTTTTAGTTGAAATTTCAAATACAGTAGGTTTGGATAGATTAGTGGTTGATTAGAGTTTAAATTTCATGTTTTTGATGAACAAGTTTATGGATACCCAAATTTGTTTTTATTTTTTATGGATGACCAAGTTTGTGATTTTTTAGGGATATTTTTGGGTTTTGCATGTTGGTTTGTATTACTTGATGGATACAATCAGGCTAAGACAGACAGGTTTTTCTATTGACAGCCTAGGCGACATGGGGGAGGCATTGCTTACTTGAGTGGCAATGCTTTTGCTTTGTCCCTATGTAGATACTATTTCATATGATGGAGATCAATAATGATTATTCTAATGAAGCCACAAATGTCATTGCAGAAAATTTTATTAATTTTGAATAGTACAACTTTTCAAGTAGTCATGGGTTATGCACCTGGCTTCATTTTGATCCAGGGGTTCTGATTCAAGAGTACATGTGTTTGTAATCTGTTAAGTTAATAATTCTTTGGTAGAAAATGTTATCTTGAGTTATAACATGTGAAGAAGAAAAACCACTGTACTTCACTACATTCAAAACTGAATCAATATATTTCAGAAAACTTGTAGCTACAAAGGCATCATGTTTGCGTCCGAGTCAATTGGAAACAACACTCAGAAAAAGCTTATAAAAATAGATATTAGTTCAGACACTGTGTGTCCATGGTGCTTTGTGGGCAAAAAAAATCTTGACAAAGCTATAGCTGCATCTAAGGATCACTATGACTTTGAGGTTTGCTCTCTCTCTCTCTCTCTCTCTCTCTCTCTCTCTCTCTCTCTCTCTGTGTTTGTGCGTGTGTGTGCACGCATGTTTGTGTTCCCACTCTTATCTTTTATCAACTACATTTGTAGATTAGATGGCATCCATTTCAACTTAATCCTTCTGCCCCAAAAGAAGGCATCAATAGGAAAGAGTATTACAGGAAGGCATTAATAGAAGCTCGGATGTCAAAGGTTTTCCAAAAATTCTTTGAATCACTTATATACATATCATTGATTTGTTTGCATTAAGTTTGATTTGGCTGGTCATTGTATGCAATAAATAATTATGACTGCTTTGCAAATTTTTAGGTTTTTAGGGGCCATGGATTGGAATATAACCTTTCAGGACTCATGTAAGCATAAAAACAGTTTTAAATATATGGATAACTTTATATAGGTGAGGAAGCTATGAAGCGACCTTAATCTATTGGAGATTCCACTAACATTGTCTTAAATGCACACAGGGGAAATACTCTAGACAGCCACAGGCTTATGCATTTCACTGGGCAACAGGGTCTTGATAAGCAACATAATCTTATAGAGGTGCTCTCTCTTGGCTACTTCACTCAGGAAAAATTTATTGGTGACAAGTAAGTTGGGCTGTAACGTTTGATCTTTATATTTTCTAAATGTTTAGGCTGTTTGCATAAATTTTATTTTCCTGTAAACAATTCTTAAAATTATTTTTCTTATAGATTGATGTTTTGTTTAACATGAATAACATGTAGAATGCACCCCTCCTCCTCCAAAAAATAAAAATAAATTCTTTCAAAGATCATGAGTTATTAGAGACTAAACAACTAGATAGATCTTCATTTTGACTTTAGCTCCACACGTTTAACTCACTTATCAAAATAAAATTGTAGGAAATTTATTGCTTTCTAGAACCAAAATTTCTGCAATTATTGACCATTCTACTTTAGTTTGACATGGCACTGGCAGTCAACTAAAACTGCTGGTCCCCAGCAGTTTGTGCAAAGAGTCACTTCTTTGCATAAAATATAGATTAAAGCTTCTTAGATTGTGGAAGAATCTATTGCAGAGAGATAATTAGAGTCAAAGCAATTATGTTGCTACTGCAATTCTTATAATTCTTTTGAATAAGAGTATGAAATTGAAACTTTGAAAGTTTTTTGCCTGTTTGTTGTTGATGATTCTAATTACTGGAAAATTTCATTTATTGTTGTTTTGGTTATCATCAGTTGTCTCATGAAAGAAAAGCTTTAATCAATTTGAATATTTTTAGTGGAAATTGAGCTATGGGTTTGAATTTTTTATGATTCATATGTTAGAAATTGAGATTGGTATTGATGGTGAGATAGGTTTATATAGTAGAAAGGAGATTAATTGAATCATAATGGTCTCTAAGGTTATCAATTTGAAAGTTTAAGGGATATTGATAAGTAGGTTTGATTTTTTAATGATTAGAGTTTTGAACATAATGGTTTCTTCTATTAATTTTTCTTGAATGTTGGCTGAAAATTGGATTCCTATGGCTAGATTGCTGAATAAATATATTGCTTGAAATTCATACAGATTGTCAGACTGATCGCTGCTCATTCTCTCTCAATCGCGTGCTATAGTCCGCCCCCTCATAAAGGAATTGGAAGTCATGATACAAAAATTTTGGTGGGGAAATCGCAGTGGCTCTAGGGAGACCCATTGGGTTAAATGGGATAGGCTTTGCGAAGCTAAGGAGGTTGGAGGAATGTGCTTCAAAGAAATTGAGAAGTTTAATGATGCTTTATTGGCTAAGCAAGTTTGGCAGTTGATAAATAATCCTAATTCGCTTTGTCATCGTGTTTTTAAGGCGAGGTTTTTTCCGGATTATTCTATTCTTGAAGCTAGGGAGTCTATTGTAGGTTCCTATGCATGGAAAAGCCTTCTTAGTGCAAGGGATGTTATTTGACAATGGATGATTTGGTGTGTAGGGAATGGTAAATCTGTGCGGATTAAAGGAGATCGTTGACTGCCAAACCAAGCTTGTTGCTCTGTTATTTCGCCCTTGCCTTAGTTGGCTGATGATACAAGAGTTAGTTTCCTTATTGACCAAGACAGATTTGCATGGAAGGAATCGATGGTTAAGGAGCTTTTTCTCCCTCACGAAGTTGACATTATTTTGGGAATTCCTCTGAGTTTTCGACGTCCACTGCTTACAAACTGATTGTTTCAGGTGCTTCTACTTCTACTTCTACTGCAGGTAGCTCCAATTTGGACAATCAAAGGAAATTTTGGAAGGTCTTGTGGCAACTAAGGGTTCCTAATAAAATCAAGCTTTTTGTGTGGAGGGCCTGTAATGATGCTCTACCAACTGTGGAAAAATTGCATCAAAAGCATATTGCTCCATCTGATCGGTGTAATCTCTGTCAAGAGCGGTCTGAGGAAGTTGTGCATGCTCTTTGGCTGTGCAAGGACATCTCGAGAGTTTGGTTGTCTCTAGAGTGGTTTCACCAAGCGGTTCCGGTTCAACCTGTAAGTTTTCATGAGCTCCTATCCAGGTTCATGCATTGTTGAGAGGAGTATTGTGCTGAGATTTTTGTCATTGCTGCGTGAAGCATTTGGAATCATTGAAATGCGTTGCATTTTGGGCGAAACGCTCTCCCTGTGGATCATATTTGCAGCAGCGCTAGTAGTTTTTTACAGGAGTTTTTGGCTTCCCAAGAAGAGGAGTTGGTCCTTCCCTGCCCTCCACCCTTGCAACGATGGTGTCCTCCAGCGCTTGACATTTTTAAGGTTAATTTCGATGCAGCGTTCTTTCGGTCTTCAAACTTGGCTAGCTTAGGTGTGATTGTGCACGACAGTAGTGGCGCAGCTGTTGGAGCACTCTCTGTTCCCATTTCTCTTGGTTGTTCAGTGGCTGAGCTGGAAGCGTTAGCCTGTCTTAGGGCTATTCAGTTTGCGCTTGAGATTGGCAGAGTGGTTTTTGAAGGGGATTCAGCTGTTGTTATTGATGCTCTTCGACATGGGTCAAGTGAGCTCGCCAGCTATGAGAATGTTCTGGTTGATATTCGAGTTCAAGTTTCTGCTTTCCAGTTTTTTTATTTTAATTTAGTTAGTCGTCTGTGTAATTCTGTTGCTGATACTTTAGCAAAGAAAGCTAGTTCAGTTGTGGGGTTGCAGGTTTGGTTGGGAGACCATCCTGCTGACATTGCTCCTTTTGTATTGCGTGATGTTCATTGATTTTATTTTTTGAATAAATTCCCAAGCCTGGGGTCTGGTTTCTCAAAAAAAAAAAAAAAAAAAAACAAACAAACAAAAAAGAGCGATCAAGGGGAGAGTCAAGCTCCAAGATTTTGGTACCCAAATCATGCCTAGCTTAACTGCTAATCGACACAAATTACATGCAAGTCTGGAAATAGGTGTTGATACTTTCGGGCTTCTTGTGCTATATCCAACTAACCCAAGAAAAGAGAGATACACATCAAAGTCAGAGAGTATTACAGATTGCATATCATCTAAGCAGAACATTTTGAATGATCATTATTGTGTTGTGTGCAAGTTAAACATCAATTATCAATCAACTATTTGAGTCTTAGTATACAGACAGAACCACGGCAAGTGTCATTCAATCTCAATTTGTTGTGGAACTTCGTCTGTTTTTGATCCCTCAGCATCAGCATCAATTTCTTCCTCTACAATTCCGGAGGCTTCCGCAGTCCGTGTAACCCATTCCTTGAGTGGGTCTTCATTCATATCAAGCCTTAAAAGACCGGCAAACATCCCACCCATGAAGGAAACTGGCTCCTATAAATTTCTTCAGAAGTATTAGAAAGCGTACTCCACTCTTTACACATAAATGCATTTCATGGTTATTAATATAAATTTTATGGGGAAACAAAAAGAGGGTAATGGAGTACAGTATACATTTAAACTTCATTTGACAATAACCCAGAAAGATACAATAAGCAAATGTTCAATGATCCAATAAAGCCGTACACATGATATAAATCTAATAAGAGTGATAGTGTCTGCTTCCGACACCACACAATAAGATGGCTGCTATTTTGTTTTACACCCAATATTACAATTAATTACTGCATTCAGTCAGAGGCCCTCAAAGTGATATATACCTGAGGGGAAAGAGTGTTATTAAATGACCGAAAAAAAAATTTTGATGCAGGACAATCAAGAGAAAATAAAAGAACAAGAAAATTAAAAGATATCCCTAAGAATCAGCACCTAGAGGTTACTTGAAATCAGCACCAAGCAAGAAGGGCATCAGCACCTAAGGTGTCAGGAATCAGCACCCAACAATTTGGAAAATCTCTAATTTGAATTTCATTAATCAATCGTCTACTAAAATAAAATAAACCACTTGAAGCCTTTTTATAGAGCTTCCAGGAATAAAAGTTCATAAAGTATAAAACTCTAAAATGATAACATTCTAAAATACTAACTCATATCTAATCTAATCCTTATTTGAACTAAAAATAAAATGAAATTCTAGGCTAATCCAATCACATAAAATATCCAATTTCCTACAAGATGAAGAAAATCTAAAACAACAAATTCCAAAATAACTTTGGTTATGCTCCCGCATCAATAGTGCTGAAACACAAATTCAAATACGCAATTACACAACAACTAATCCAACAACAATCCAATAAAATTGAAAAATAATATATTTTCCTCAAAATCTCATTTTTGAGCTGTGAGCTCTTCACTTGTCAAAGAAGGAATGTACATGGGACGTGTATTTGTGTAAGGCTTCAACGGTTCCCAAAATATTTTCTACCATCTTACCGTTCAAAGCTATGCCTTACCCATGTTTACATGTTTACCAATGTGTGGTAGTTTCTGCAACTGTGTGCGTGTGCATGTGCATGTGCATATGGTTACAAGTTATACAAACAGAAACCATATGCAGTAGATAAAGCAAATTTGAGAGACTAAAAACATTGATCTTGCTGCCAATGAACTCTAGTTCAACTGGTACCTCCTCCCTTTGTAAGTGCTAGGTGTAGGGTAAAGTTGTGGGCTCAAGACCCACCAGGTGTGAAAGCTCAAATTAGTGTGAAACGTTAGAGCTTGTTTAGACCCCAAAATAAAAATTACGGCTAAATTGCTTTTACCCTAACTTATCAAAATACGGAATAAGAGTAAATAAGCGCAATATGCCGATAACACTACTCTAGGCCATATTCAACCACAATGAACAATAAAAGTTGTAAAGTTGTAATTTACAATTATGTGTTTTGTTGACTTTCATTCCGTGCCAAATTTTATTGTAATTTTATTCAATCTTTTGTACCCTATATTTATTGTGGGATTTAATTGTAAGGGTTGTGTGATAGAGAGAGAGAGTGTGAAGACTCAAGTAATTGAAGACAGAAGAGTTCTTGTGGGTAGCTCGCGACTAAGCATCCCGCGAAATGATGCATGTACCCTGCACATGACTGAAATACGAAGAGTTAGGACAAATGGAGAAAACTGTGTTTCGCGAGTAGCTCGCGAGTAAGCCTTCCTGCGAAACACTCGTGAAACATTTTGTTTTGCCAGACTGTGCTATCTGATACACACTTTCTGTACCTATACTATATATACCCACATTACCCACAAAAGTTGAGGAGTGCTTCAGAAAGAAAACCCTAGTCACAAACCTTGAGAGTTAGAGATTGTTATACCCACAATCCTCTACACAATTGCTTGTGAATTTTTCTCAACTCCTACCTCTCCATTTCCATATCATTGAGAGGTTGATAGTCCAAACATTTACCACACACTTTCAGAGTGTTCAATGAGGTTTTAGTGCTGCTGGGAAACATTGAAAGAAGCCAAAGATGGCAGATGCAACATGGAGCTTGTTACAGAATCCGGAGAACTAGACAAAACACGGTTCCGAGAAACCTTGTTGAAGTAAGAGCTTGGAGGGCTTAAGTACTTCGGGTAGATTAGACTTAGAGGGTCTCTTGCTAACCCATGTATTTCAACTGATTGTCTAGTGGATCGATTACTGCTTGGAGGGTGGCGAAGAGGTTTTCCACCGAATTCTTCAGTTTTCTCTTCAATAACACATCAGCGTGTTATCTTGTGCTTGCATTCTTCTTCCCTACTCTTTTACCTTTCATTTTACTATTGTGCTATAATGTTTATGGGTTAGAGTAGCTTGTTTGTTTATCTGCTCGCATTTACTCTATTCCGCACTTAGTATTAAGTTAGAGTAAAATCAATCAAGCCGTAACTTTAATTTGAGGGTCTAAATAGCTCGTGTGTTTTCACACATTTTTGAGCATTTAAAAGTAAAGCTTAAAGAGTAGGAAATAGAAATGCAAACACAAGATAACAAAGAGGAAATGTGTAGAGGATTGTAAGTAAAACAATCTCTAACTCTTAAGTGTATTTGCAAGAGTTTTCTTCCTGAAAAGCACTTCTTACAATTCGTGGGTAATGGAGGCATATATAGTGTGGCTAAAGAATTTGGTAAAGCAACTTAACTTTTAACTAAACAGAATGTTTCGTGGGTATCTCGCGAGATGGTCTTTCTCGCGAAGTACTCGCAAAATGACAGGCTGGCAATAGCTCTTCAGCTTCTAGTCATATGCTTCACATGTGACCCTTTTGCGGGTTGCTTTTTTGCGAGCTTCTCGTGAGCTAGTTGCGAATTGCACTGACTCATCTTTTGAAGCTTGATTCTTCAGCAATCTCTCACACTCATTCCTTACAAATAAACCCACATAAATATAGGAAAATGATTGAAGAAATTACAATCAAATTTGGCATGGAATTAAAGCCAACAAAGACTAGTTGGAAATCACAACTTTACAAGGTTCATATGTAACTTACCAATTAAAAAAAAAAAAAAAAAAATTGATCTTGCTCCCAAATAATCTTGCTTTACATGAAAAATCCAAACAAAAAGAAAGAAAGAAAAGGAAAACATCCAACTTAAGCTTCCAAACCTAGGTAGCAAAATGTAAATGCACCCTCAACACTCCAAGACCCTAGATGGCCCAATACACTAAATGCTCTAAAGGCTCTTGCCCGCATAACGTGAGGCTCTGATACAAATTAGTCAAAAAAATACATAGTGAATATGTGGTATTCCACGTCTAATGAGTTTATAAGCATATTTAACATCATCATCACCTCATCATTGTCATCATAATAAATAATGGAGACAAAAAGAAACTGTAAGGATCTTATTTTAAAAAATAATAGGTTTGGGGGCAATTAAGAAAAAAAGAATAGGATAAGGACGAGGAGAATATACAAAAAAGAAAGAAGAAAGATAGAAATGCGCTTATAGAGAGAGAGAGAGACCAAAATTCATGATTATTATTAACTTACAAGCTTTATATTTGCAGCTTTCTTTTATTTTAGTTTTATAATAATACTTCCTATTTACATATTTCATTTATACAAGGTTAGTACCAGGATGGTAGAATATCATTGGACAAAGATGCCCCCTATCTGAATTATGGCCTAAATTGTGAGTCATTAGGTAATTCAATGAATAGACCTATTAGTTCAATGAGGCACTGGTTCTTTCACATTTGCCACTGTCACCTCAGCCAAGGGGCAAAAAGCAACTACCTCAGGAAAGTTGCCTAACCTAAAGAGTTTTAAAGCACAGCACTCACATGTATAATAGAAAAATGTGTAAAATTTACCCATTTTTTCCTAAAAATGACTCACTCAATGAGTATATAGTTGTGTTTACAAGTTTGCTACATGTAAATTTACACTAAAACTATTCATTTTGCATTTAATATTTTATTCTTTCTTTATGTATAACGTATCCCGATGATGAAGGAAGAGTGTATGGTGTATGTGAAGAAAGAGAAACAATTAAAAATCAAGAAATTTGATATTTTAATGAAATGCAGTGTATAATATAGATAGTCTGATGTTGGATGTTTTGAAAAGTGAGTAGGTTCTTATCCTAAAATAGACAAAAAATTTTGCACAAGATAATGCTCTTAATGTGTTATTAAGAGCATTGCCTTGCCCAAGTGCCCTAGTGAATAACTGGTTCACTTTTGACAGTACCCATTCATCCCATTCTGCATTCCAAGTCCAGTATAAAGTTGCAATGGAGCCATGAAGTGACAGTGTGGACGTAAGACTGCTGGCCTTAAGAATTACCTAATGCCTCTCAAGGACCCAAATAATCAAGCAACAAAGACAAAAACAGCATCACTGGCTTTGCCATCACAAATCAACAAGAAAATGGAATTTTATGATATACAGTATATTAGCTCCTAGACTAATAATAATCTTAAATCCATGAATTTTTTTATAAGTAAAGAAATTTCATTTTTTAAAACAAAATGAACATGAAATGCATCTGAGCATAGAAGAGAAAAGATAGTTAAATTGAATACATTGTAATTTGTTTGTGAAAGTGTGCTCTAATTACTGCTTCCTATCAGATATTGCAGTAATACGAATCTCTGAGTAGTTGAGTTTATCTTCTTCGTTTTTCTATGAAAGAAAAATGGGTAGAAGTGGATGACCTGAGTTGGCGTCTTCTACCTGGGCATTACCACCCATTGGCCCGGGCCTTAGTTGAGTTTATCTTTTGGATTCATTTCTTAGTGTTTCTTATATAAACAGAAAAAATAATTCCATAGTTCTATTTTATAATTAATTTTAAAGGAAAAACACATCTGTAACATGCTGACAAAACATTCAGTTTAGATTGAGGCATTGGCAAGTTTATGATTGGGGTGGTTATGGTTGGTGGAGCAAATGGTAATGTCAACGCCATGCTGGATGGTGACAGATGTGGCCATGAATTTGGTGTTATCAGTGATGGCCATGGGATAATGTTTGGGGCAGCAGTGGTGGTGGTAGTGATAATGGCAGTAATAAAGTCACTATGGTTGTAGAAATGCAAAATAGATGTGAAACTTGAAAATGAGGGACTAATATTAATGCGTCCGAGTTTTTGGTTTTTACTTTGGAAGTGTACAATGTCTAAGCTAAAATAAACAAGTCTCCAATGTTGTTTCTAAATAGTTGGCTTCAAGTAAAGCAAGAAAGACACTTTTTTTTTTTTTTTTCTTTTTAAGAAATACACTTTTTATAAACAGTAAAAAAGCTTATGCAATCAATTCCAAATGTTAACTTACTTTTTTTCTCATCCAAATGAACCTTTTTTTTTTCATCTTGATTACCAACTAGAGAGCAGTGACATGTGGCGACACTAGGTGTGAAATCAATAGATACAATTAATTACAGTTTTTAGTGAATCCAGAACTGAGACACAAGTTCACCTGAGGCAAAACATGGTGACAGCAACACCCCTCCCTACCCTACCACACAGCCAACACCTTTCCCTCCTCTGCTCCACTCTCTTCCACTGCCTTTCAACCAGCCACCTCCTCCATTCCCTGGTTTCTTTCCATCTCCGTTCCCATTCCCCTCATCTTTTGGTTTTTTCCTTTTCATTCTTTTTGTCCACCTCATTCTTCTACTCTGAACACCCCACCTCCATCAGACCTGCCTTTACAACTACCGTTATGGCCTAGACAAACCACTACAACATCACCCACACCTCTTACTAAAAAATTGCCTCCCCCTATTACAGCCCTTAAACCTTCTCCTCAGGGCAGAGAGGGCAGTAATGGTTCTTTTTGCGTAGACTACAAAACCTTTTCTTTCTCGTTTGATGGCGGGCTGATTCTTAGGCTATTCACGAATGTCGTTGGAATATTAAAAGTTCCGCATGGATGGGTCGTAAGGGTTTGGAATGGATTCTCTCATGTTTTGCCAATATTCGTGATTGGGTTCCAAAAAAGGATTTCTTGTGCAAAAGATATAGAGTTAATAATTAGTTTTTCAAATTCTAGGGAAGGTCGAATAAGGCGGGTATTTTTGTGGAGATAGCTACGTATTATGGTGGAGCTCGTCGTGGTTGGGTTATGGTACCTACGAGCTCAAACCGGTCTGGCTGGCGCTTGTTTACTAAAGATTTAGATAGTTTCCTAGCAGGTTCAAACACCGTTTGGGTGAAAGGGAGGACCTCTGATGAAGCTGCTGCTGCTGGTCCGTTGGATGGTGGTGGACAAGTTGGGAAAAAATCTGTCAAAATCAGTAATCAGCGGAAGTTTAGGAATTTTGAATTTTCTAGAGCTAATTCAGGACATAACGTGCTGAAGGGTGATACTATGGTTGCTGTTTCTTCTATAAATGGCAAACCCACACGTAAGTTTAAGTTTGAGTTGACTTCTGCTAAATTGGCACTAAGGGTGTCTAAATTAGCTGGGGGAAAACGTGTGGCAACTTGGATGAACCCAAATACTCATCACAAGTCCAATAATAGGTTTTTTTTTTTTTGATAAGTAATAAGAATTCATTGATAATAAAAATAAAGACACCCAAGCACACAGGGAGTATATAGGGGTGAACAAGTCAAGAACGAAAATTACAAAAGTCAAGTAAATCCAAAATAGAAAAAGGATGGTTTCTCCACACAGAGAACCATTCAAGTAAGGTTCGGATGAAAAGAAGCTTGAGGTCAGGCATAGCACACTCAATGTCTTCAAAGCATCTACTATTCCTCTCCTTCCAAATACACCACATCAAACAAAGAGGAACGACCTTCCAAATAATTCCATTGCGGTGGCGACCAAAGCGACCTTGCCAGCAAGCAAGGACCCCAACAACAGACAAAGGCATGACCCAACACACTCCAAATAAACCAAAAACCATATCCCATAACTCCGAAGCAACCGGGCAATGAAGAAAAAGATGGTCAACACTTTCACTATTACACTTGCACATATAACACCAATCCAAAATGCAAACCTTTCTTTTCCTTAGATTGTCAATAGTCAAACATTTCCCCAAGGCTGTGGTCCAAACAAAAAAAGCCACTCTAGAGGGGATCTTCTGCTTCCAAATGCTTTTCCAAGGGAAAAATTGCTCACTATGGCCAACAAGAAGATGGTAGCATGCACTAACCGTGAACCCCTTACTCTTACAAGGCAGCCAATATCTCTTATCCTTCTCGATTCCCCTTACAGGAGGGCTATAAATGGAATTGATGAAGCTCCTAAAAGCTTCCAATTCACGATTATGCACCTCCCTACAAAACTGAATCTCCCAATGGAGGACTCCATTGGAGAACCTCATTAGATCCGCCATACTTGCCTCTTTGCTACAGCTAATCCTATATAATTCGGGATAGCGGACTGCGAGAGAAGAAGTCCCACACCAACAATCTAGCCAAAACTGCAATTTTGAACCATCTCCAATATCATACATAATAAACCGAGATAAAGAGAGCCACCCCCTGCTAATATTTTTCCACAAACTGACACCATAAGGACCAGAGGAAGAGCTAGAACACCAATCACCCCAATCACAACCATACTTTACCTCTATCACTTGACGCCAAAGAGCATCCCTTTCTTGCCCAAATCTCCAAAGCCATTTCCCTAAAAGAGCTATATTGAAAGTTCTCAGGTTCCTAATCCCTAAACCACCTGAAGAAAGCGGGGTACATACCGTAGACCAATCAACCAGATGAAATTTGGGCTCATCTCCTAGGCCACCCCACAGAAAGTCCCGCTGAAGTCTAGCAATACGGTTGGCCACAGAGGCAGGAATAGGGAATAAAGAGAGAAAATAAGTAGGAAGGTTAGAGAGAGTGCTTTTAATTAAAGTGACTCTACCTCCCTTGGATAAATATAATTTTTTCCAGCCTGCTAATTTTCTTTCCATCTTCTCAAGAATTGGATTCCAAATAGACTTGTCTTTAAATTTTGCCCTCAAAGGAAGACCCAAATATTTCATTGGGAGAGACCCTTGTTTGCAGCCTAAGATAGCCACCAAAAGATCCATGTTATGAACAGCCCCCACAGCCACCAGCTCAAACTTACCCAAATTGACCTTCAGACCAGACACAGCCTCAAACCAAATGAGCACCATACGGAGAATCA
Source organism: Quercus lobata (assembly GCF_001633185.2). Classification (NCBI taxonomy): domain Eukaryota; kingdom Viridiplantae; phylum Streptophyta; class Magnoliopsida; order Fagales; family Fagaceae; genus Quercus; species Quercus lobata. Next base: position 36,471,320 of record NC_044913.1, on the reverse strand, counting down.
GCATTTGATCAATATTAGTATCACAAAAAATTAGAGTATCATCAGCGAAAAGGAGATGAGAAACCATCAAAGATCTACCAGCAGAAGCACCTGCATTAAAACCTGACAAACGACCTTCATGGACAGCCTTATCCAACATTCTACTGACTGCCTCCATAACCAGAACAAATGATAAGGGGGACAAAGGATCACCTTGCCACAACCCCCTAGAACTTCCAAAGAACCCATGGGGAGTACCATTAATAAGGATAGAAAAACAAACAGTAGATAAACAAAAAGAGATCCATCGCCTCCACTTATCAGGAAAACCACAACGCTCAAGCAAGAGAGTAAGAAAACCCCAATTCACATGATCGAAGGCTTTCTCAATGTCTAGTTTGCATAACAACCCTGGCTGACCAGACTTCAATCTACTATCAAGACATTCATTAGCAATAAGAACAGAATTGAGAATTTGCCTAATAATAGTGGGCCTAGTTTGTTAAAAATTGTATCTAGGCGTGATAAAGCCCATGTAGCTGACCCGAGAGGTAAGGCCCAAGGGAGGTCTCTTATCCTCTTGACTTGGGCGTGAGTGTGCTTTGTTTTCAAAATGAGAGTGTGATGGGCGAGAGCTCTAAGCCACTGATGGAGTCAATGGTGATGCCTGAGGTTTCGATGGCAGTTTTGTTGCTAATATCCAACTCCGATCAAGCTTCAAAGCTTCTCACCTCCATCCCGACGAGAGCCTTAGCAGATCCGGAGACCGGAAAAGCCTCGACGTCAAGAAGGAGCTCTGCCGCGGTGGTTCTCGACATCGATAAGGCTGTTTCTACTATGGGCTCAGTCTCCAATGCCGAGGTAACTCATGGGCTAGGCAATCAAGACCTTGGGTTCACCAGTGATAGGGTGGTTAGCTCGGCAAAAGCGGCAATTGAGGCTTCGTGTTGGAATGTAGAGTCGCCGATCCTTGGTTGGAATCCTTGGGTGGTTCAAAATCGGTTTTCTCCTCTCTTTGACCTGGGAAATGGGGTTGAAGATGAGTTTGTGGAAGGGGAAGTTCATGGAGAAGTACAGAGGAGTAATCACCATGATGATACGACACTACAAAGGTCAGTGGATTCTATTGGGGAATTTCAGACAGATTCTAGACTTCATCTCCTACCATGGGAGACCAGTGAAGTCTTTGACCATAGCTGTGGTCGTGGAGAGAGATTTTTGTGCGTTGGAGTGTGACCCTTTGTCTCGGGGGGAACCCAATGATCTCAGAGAGTTGGTGCTGGTTCAGAACTCTACAGAAGGAACTCGGGTGATGGAGTCAATGTAATGCTGTTAACATTAAGGACTTTTGCCCTATCAATTTGGTGGGCAATGTGTACAAGTTGTTGTCCAAGGTGTTGGCTAACAGGTTGAGGCCGGTTTTGGATAATCTCATCTCTGAGACTCAAAATTCGTTTGTTGGTGGAAGGCAGATTCTAGATTCAATGCTCATTGCAAATGAGTGTCTGGATAGTAGGTTGAAGAGCCGGCTACCGGGTGTAGTTTGCAAGCTTGATATTGAAAAAGCATATGACCATGTTAACTGGAAGGCCTTGTTTTATCTGTTGGACTGGATGGGTTTTGGGCTGAAATGGAAGGGGTGGATTAAGGCTTGTGTTACTTCTGTCTGATTTTTAGTCCTGATTAATGGATCCCCTGAAGGTTTTTTTGAAAGCTCTCGTGGGTTGAGACAAGAAGACCCTTTATCCCTACTTTTGTCTCTTGATAATGGAGGTTTTAAGTAGAATTTTGAAGACAGAGGAGAATAACCTTATTCGGGGTTTTCATGTGGGAGCAGTGAATTTTGTTGGTGTGCAGATTTCTCATTTGTTGTTTGCAGACGACACTATCTTATTTTGTGATGCCTTTAGGGAGCAGTTGCTGTCCATAAGGTTGGCGTTGTCTTGCTTTCAGGCTTTTACAGGTTTGAAGGTTAATGTTGGGAAAAGTGAGATTTTCCCTATTGTGGAGGTAAATAATCTAGCTGCATTGGCTAGCATTCTTCATTGTAGAGTGGGGAGTTTGCCTATGGAATATTTGGGGATGCCGTTGGGAACTTCCTTTAAGACGGTTTCGATTTGGAATCCTATTTTGGAGAAGATGGAGAAGAAACTATCAGTGTGGAAGCGTCTCTATTTATCTAAGGGTGGTGGTAGACTCACATTACTAAGGAGTACTCTCTCAAGTTTTCCAACGTACTTTTTATCTCTCTTCACTATTCTTAAAGCTGTGGCTGCTAGAATGGAAAGTATTCAAAGGAATTTTCTTTGGGGGTCTTTTAAGGGGAGTTTCAAATATCCTTTGGTGGCTTGGGAAAAGGTGTGCTTACCTGTTGAATTGGGTGGTTTGGGGATAAGAAGTGTTGCATTGTTTGATCAAGTTTTATTAGGGAAATGGTTGTGGCATTATGGGCATGAAGTTACCTATCTTTGGCAGAGAGTTATCTCCACAAAATATGGTTAGGGTCAAGGGGGGTGGTGTACGAAAGTGTGTAGGAGGACTCATGGATATGGCCTTTGGAGAAGCATTCATGAAGGGTGGGAGAGTTTCTCAAAGCATCTGTCTTTTGTAGCAGGTGAAGGCACCTGTATCCGCTTCTGGCATGATAGGTGGATTGGGGACCGGACAACACCCTAAAAGATCTCTATCCTGAGCTTTATGTGTGTTCAGCTGCCATAGAGGCTTGCATCTCTAAGGTTTTGTGGATTCCAGAAGGAGGTACTTCTAGAGTGTGGGATTTAAGGTTTTATAGAGCTTTTGAAGATTGGGAACTAGCTGCATCTTATTCTCTACTTTAGTTTATCCAACCTCGTATTCCTCGAGGTGATAGGAGGGATACCCTTTGTTGGCGGCTCAAAGGTGATGGTAAATTTGACACCCGATCTTATTACCTAGCAATTCAAGGTACTCTGAATTTTTTGTTCCCTTGGAAGGGTGTTTGGAAACCAAAGATTCCTAAGCGAGTGGCTTTCTTCTTGTGGACAGCTACTCACCATCAGATTTTCACGTTGGATAATCACATGCTTAGGGGTCGCCCTTTGGTAAATAGGTGTTGTATGTGTTGTTGTGATGGGGAGTAGGTAGACCATCTTCTACTTCATTGTTCTATTACACATACCTTATGGACCTTCATACTTCAGGCTTTTGGTATTCATTGGGTTATGCCAGGATCGGTGGTGGGATTTTTATCTTGTTGGTATCAGTGGCTTGGGAAGCATAACTCGAATATTTGGAATTTGATTCCAGGGTGCTTAATGTAGATAGTCTAGTTAGAACGAAATCGTCGCTCCTTTGAGAACAGGGAGAAGACGTTGGATGAGTTAAAGGTTTTATGCCAATGCAATCTTTTTGAGTGGTCTCATTGTTGGGGCTTTACTGTTTCTTCGCCTCTTTCAAAGTTTATATTTTCCCTTAAATTATCTTTCTGATCTCCCTCTCTTTTGTTTTGTTGTTTTTTTTATCTATTTCTTGTTGTTCATCATCATGAACAACTTGTACTTTTCATTTTTTCTCATCAATAATAGTTCTCGTATTACCTATCAAATAAAAAAGAACTGAGTCACAAGTCAGAATGATAGAAATAAACTTGTCCGCATTCAACAAATGAAGGATAATAATTTGCCAATTATTTGTTTCATACCCTTTATTTTCATCAAAACTACATTTAGATGCGTATCAATAGAGAAAGAGGGGGGTAAATTAGGACAGCAATAGAATTTGAAGCACGTAGCATTTTTTTTTTTTTTTTTGGAGGGAGGGGGGGTGTTTCTAAAGAAATAAGGAAAAGGTATTCTACTATAAATATGATCACAGAAGTTATCATTCCAAGATTTTTTTTTTTTTTTCTTTTATACATTAAATAAGCTCATTATAGATGCTTAGCAAAGAGACAAGAACAAAATATTCATCAATTGTTCAAAGCCCCCTTCCCCTTCCCAGGAAAATTCTTCTAGACAACACCATATATTAGGCATTAAGTAATTCTAAATTTGAGATACTTTAATAGAGCCCTATTGGGAAAATGCTTGTGGAGAATTTGGCTATGAGAGAGAAGTGTTATAGAGAAGGGTTATAAGGATTAAAAATGAAGTTGAGGAGGGAGATTGGTGCTCTAATTCTGTTCCAAGATCCTATGGGGTGAGCTTATGGAAAACTATTAGTAGTGGTTAGTCTACTTTTTCTCTCTACATTCAATTTCAGATTGGAGATGGGACTAGAGTGAAATTTTGGCATGATGTCTGGTGTGGGGATAATCCTTTGAGTACGTGTTTTCTAGATTTATTTAGAGGAGGCTTATGTGGCTAATCTCATGCAGTTTCCTAATGGGGTTCTTTTTTGGGATTTGAAATTCTTGCGAGAAATTCATGATAGGGAATCAATTTCTTTGTCTGTTTTTTAGGATGTTATATATGGAGTCTCATTGAGAGGTATTGGTGAGGATAAGATGTGTTGGACACCTGCTAAGAGCAAGGGCTTTGAGGTAAGCAGTTACTATCAGGCTTTGTTGGGTGTATGTACTCAGTCCTTCCCTTGGAGAAGTATTTGGAAGCAGAAGGTTCCTTCCAGAGTTGCATTTTTTGTTTGGATTGCAGCTTTATGAACTATCTTGACTATTGATAATTTACATAAGAAGAAGGTGTTAATTCTAGATTGGTGTTATATGTGCAAAAGTAATGGAGAATCGGTAGACTATCTTTTACTACATTGTTCTATTGTTTATGAGTTGTGGTCTATGGTGTTCACCTTGTTTGATATCCATTGGGTGATGCCAAAGTCTGTGGTTGAGCTCCTTGCATGTTGGCAAGAAAATTTTGGTCATCATCATAATGGTGTTATTTGGATGGTTGTCCCTCATTATTTGATGTGGTGCATTTGGCAGGAGAGAAACAACCAGTATTTTGAAGATTCTAAAAAGACTATAGTTGATTTAAAACTTTATCAGATTGGATGTCTATCATAGGAAGTCATTCTATTTTTTCGGTCTATGGTTTGATGAATGCTTGTAATTTATGTATTTAATTATTTTGGTCCCCTGCTGTATACTTCCTGTATACTTGGGTGACTCATTATTATGTCTTTGAATAAAATTTTCTTTACTAATAAAAAAAAACTAATAATAATAATTATTATTAAGCATTAAGACAGCTTTCCTGCATGACAGTAGCCACCAATAAGCAGAAGATATTTTTACACTATTAAATTGCAATTCAGTAGTTAAAAACTGCAACCTAAAAAACACTAGTCTAATCAAAAGATCACCTGCTCATTGGTTTAAAATTTTAACATCCCTTTATGTATATAAACATGTAGTAAAAAAGCTTTCTGAAATGGAGCTAAATTATAAACAATTGTTAGTGATAAAGAGGCAGAAAAGTTATAAAAATAAATTGTCCAGGAAACAACATATTACGCCAAAGTTGAAATAAGTTCTTTGTAAAACATAACATCCAAATTAAGATTTTCTGTCCAACGATCTTGATTAAAACTAGTTTGGAAACTTAAATATTGAGTTTTCAAGCAATACTGTTAAAGCCAAAGAGCTCTAACTCAATTGGTGCCTCCTTCCTTTATAAGTGTAAGGTGTAGGTTGAGGTCATGTCTTCAAGACCCATCAGGTGTGTGCATAATTAACCACAAAAAAAAAAAAAAAAAAGTGTAAACTCTAGGGATCAAGTCCTTTTTTTTGATAAATAAATTTACTCAAAGGGAGTAAACAAATCAAATTACAATATGTGAACTGACCTATTCAGAAAGAATTACATCCTCAAGCCCAGAAGCTCTAAAAAGGTCTTTAAAAAGTGAACAAAGGGATGCTGCCTAGTAACAGCTATCCACTCACATAAACAAGAATGCAACAACAATTGATTGAGTACGTGAATATGCCGTTAGACAACATCAAGTGTTCTACTATTTCTCTCTCACCAAACGGTCCACAATACACTCAAGGGAAATAGTCTTCCAAATCAACTTCCTATGATGAGAAACATTTCTTTGACAACATTCCAACATTTGAATCACTATTTAAATAATTCGATAATTGGGGAAGAAGGAATTTGAAACCTGGATGTCTCCGTTGGAAACACCACAAGGTAGTAACCAGTTGAACTACAAGGCTCTTGGCTCCAACATTTCAATCACTATCTTTGGCATAACCCAAGAAACCCAAAAAAGAGTAAACACAAATGATCACAAGTCACTTGCCATTGAGCAACATCAAGTGTCGGTCTTGGTCAGTATCATCTAATGTTGACTGTGTGTGTCTGAGAGAGAGAGAGAGAGAGATGTCCAAGCAGAAAATACATACTTACAAGGGTAAAACTTAGGTAGAGTTACATAGGTACTATACGTTAGGTTCCCACTTAAATTCAGTGGCTGCATCAATGCAGTACCGATATAGATATCTTTGCCACAGACAACTAAATTAAATGCAGCCCATGCGTTTGACTTTAATTGGGGAGCTTAAGGTACAACACAACATAACACAACACCTAAGTAACTGCACATAAATTTACTTGAAAGTCTTGTTCACATGCAAGCAATCTAAAAAAAAAAATTCTCCAATACCCAAAAAGAAAATCAAGAAATAAAGTGCTCTATTGTGATTACTTTGGCTCTTGAAAGAAAAATTTCCAATAAGTTCCAATCACATAAAAGAACAAGCATTGATTTCTGTTGTACGAGGTTGTGTTTTGTGTTTTACAATACAATAAAAGAGTAGTAGGAGAGGAGAGGCGAGAAGAAGCTAACCTTAAGAGCTTGTTTGATAATGGGATCATCGGTGGGATTGAAGAAAGCTTTCACTTTAAATCCATTTTTGTTAATCCAATTCGTAGAATGATAATTACCCAATCGAACACCGTTCCTGCTGCTGGGTCTCAGCTCTTTCCATGATGTTAATGGGTTCTTCAATTTCCACTGCCATTATTAAAAGTTTCGAATAAAAATGATTTGATGAGAGGAGAGTGATTAAGGAGGAGAGGTAAGGTCACGCACCAGTGCACATGTTGTTGAGGAGCAAGAATTGAGGAGTGATACCACTGACATCTTTTCTTTTCTTGGGTTTCTCTTCCTTTCCACCACAAACTAAGCTCCCAAATTTCTTGGGTCTGCCTCCCCCTTTATTTATTTCTTTCATCCCTTTGTTTGGGAATACTAGCATTTTACCCCTTTTTTTTTTTTAGCAAAATGTCTCTATTTTGAAATTATTTAGGTTTATTTCTCTATTTTAAAACTCGATTGCTTTAAAATCGAGTTATGCCCAATCAAACTTATTAAAAAAAAAAAAAAGTATGGAACTCGAGTTCCATTTAAAACGCTACTATAGGTCTCCACAAACGCAACTATAGATCAAACTAAATAAAAAATAAAAATAAAAATTGCACAGAACTCAAGTTTAGGGAGCTCAAGTTCCATTTAAAATGCCACTATAAATCTCTCTGAATGCAGCTATAGGTATGGAACTCGAGCTCCATGAACTCGAGTTCCATGCAAATTTTTTTTTTTTTAAGTTTGATCAGGCATAACTCAATTTTAAAGCAATCAAGTTTTTCATTAATTTCAAAACAGGAGCATGAACCTAAATAGTTTCAAAACAGAGACATATTGCTAAATTTAAAAAAAAAAAAAATAAGGGTAAAATGCTAGAATTCCCCTCTTTGTTTTCTACATTTTTTATGAATGAAATTTAACATTTTAAAACATATAGGGCAATTGGTAAGGGACTTTTAGTAATGTTGTTCGTATTTTTTGAATATACATATGGGTAAAAAAATATGTGAAAATACGTGTAATATTGTTTAAACACTGGAAATTATTGTTTAAACAACAGTAACAAATGGGCCCATGAGCATTCCCATCAAACATTCTAAAAAATTTAGCATTTACTGTCTTAAAATCTACTTTATCAATTTTAACATACCACTTTACAATATACCCAACATTTAACATTCTTTTTTTTTTTTATTATTACAATTTCATTTAAATAATATTATTTTTATTTTACTACTGTGTCTCTCCCTTTCTCTTATAAAACCCACCACTTTACGTGTAATATTATTTAAATACTGAAAATTATTGTTTAAACAACGGTAATAAATGGGCCATGAGCATTCCCATCAAACATTCTAAAAATTTTAGCATTTACTATCTTAAAATCCTACTTTATCAATTTTAACATACCACTTTACAATACACACAACATTTAACATTCTTTTTTTTTTTTTTTTTCAATTTCATTTAAATAATATTATTTTTATTTTACTACTGTGTCTATCTCTTTCTCTGATAAAACCCACCACTTTCTTCTCAATCCAAGCAACCCCAGTCATAGCCACATCCATGGCTAGCCACTGCCAGCCACCACCACCATAAAAAATAATAATAATAATAATAATTAATAAAAAATAAAAACCACCAGTCGACAACCACCAAAATCACAAACTCAAACCCACAACCTCATCACCAACCAAACCCACATCCTCATACCACCATCAACCACAAAAACAACCCAGATGCAAATCCGAACCCCACCATTGCAGCCTAGCCTCACCCTAATACCAACAGCCACAATAGCAACCACAAAACCCACCACCCACCCACCCCGATCTCAACCCCAACCACAAAACCCACCAAAATTAGATCACATCCACCAAAATCAAATCCCAAAATCAGCCACACTTGCCAAACCACCATTGCCCAAACCCATGAAATCAACCCAGATCCACACTCACCGATACACCACACTCGCCGATACATCGCAGACCTACACTCACTGATACACCACAGTCACCGATACACCGCAAACCCACACTCGCCAATACACCACCAAACCATGAAATCAACCCAAACCCATGAAATCACAAACAAGGATGATCCACCACCATCCACAAAATCAACTTGTCCTATGGAGAGATGAGAAAGATCAACAGTCAAAGAAAGATCAACAGCTGCACCAGCTCGTAGAGAAAGAGGAAAGTAGAGAGTTTAAGACTGAGATTGAGAGCGTATGGTGGTCTATGAAGGAGAAAGAGAAAGAGAGGAAAGTAGGGAGTGAGAGAGAGAAAAGGAAAATAAAATAAAAACTCTAACATCTTGCTATAGTAGAGTCTCAAAAATGAGATTATCCTTTAGCTCGGTACTAATTTTTTTAAGATTTAGAATGTTTGATGTAAGTGGGTTTTTATCATTTGAGGCAAGGAAGTCAATACCGTACTGGAAGCTGTACTGGTTTAGCTAACGATACGATATATTTCAGGTACTGGTCAATACCAGTATACCATTTCGAGTTTACTGCTATTTTTTACTATTTTATACAATATACAAAGTTATAATGATATTTTTTTGATAAATATTTAGTTATAATGATTGTTTTATTGGTATGTTTAATGTTTTATATAATACTTTAGAGTAAATAAAGAGGGTTTTTTTTTAAAAAATAAAAAAAAAAGTAAATAAAGAATACTCTTCAAGAAATTATATAGAAAAGTATCTACTCCAAAATCTGAATCAACAAAAATAAAAATATAATATTCTCAACTCATTAAAATCAAATGTCTACTCACTGTCATGTCATCTAGTTCAAGTCTTAGCATTGGCTTTTTTACATTAAAGGTAATTTCTCTTAAATAAATAATGAAAGAAGCCAACTCATTTCCCACTAAAATTACGGTTTCCAAGCAATCTGATATAGTTTTCCAAGCAATCTAATAAACTCCTTTCCAGTCCTTTACTTTATCTTCCCAACCCACTTCTCAATTTTTGTCTCTTCCTCTCCCCACTTCTCTATCCATGTCTTCCCCAGTTCCTCAAAAAATCTGTAACAACAAAGTCTCTCTTTTACAGGTTCGGTCTTTCATTCACTCGACTTCTTTCTCTCTCCCAAAAGTGGAATTTCCGGTTTTGTAAGTTTAAAAAACTAGAGTGTTCACCGGTTACCTTTTGCATTTTTCTCCTTCTTTCTGTTAGGTTTTCTTGGCTTACTCAGATTTGCATTTCGTGTTTCGGCCCGGTATCCATTTACTAGCTGAAACAGTCGAATTTCACCAGTACAGCTGGTATTTTTTTTTGTACGAAACAGGGGTGTATCGATATTGATGCACTGGCCGGTATGGTATAAATTGGCCGTACCGGTTGGTACGATACGATATTACCCACATTGATTTGAGGTGCTAAAAATGCTAAAATATAGCATTTTTAGCACCTTTGATGAAAATGCTCTAAATACACTACTAGTATTTATGGGGTGTTACACCAAAAACCAATTTTGTTCCTTAATTTGACCATAAAAATTTTAAGTTGAAATTTTGTTCTATTCATAAAAAAAAAAAAATTATGAAATATACACACACACACACACATAAATTAAGTCTACGTTTACATTTTAAAATAATGAAACATTGTGCCTTTTCATTTGGTGGAATAAGAGTAACGTTTCAATACCATTTTTTGCTATGGTTGGTGTTCAATTCCACTGTTCTAGCGGGAACTTATAAATTTCACACATTTCCTAATAATTTTAGCTTATATTTCGTTAGAAAAAAATGAAAAACTTCAAGTTCATTTTGAATCTAATAACTTTTTCACCCCAACAATAACAACCAATAACAACTTGCTACTTAGGATTTGTTGTAAAAATGCTGTGAAAATGTTGTGAATGTATCATTTCTCTTCTTTAAAAGATAACACCTATAACTAGAAAAGTATACTAAGCCTCCGTTTGGATACCAATAAAAAATGAAAATTATTTCACTATTCAATTTATTTTGCTACTATTCATGGGCTCCATTGTACTTTTTTAGCTAACTTTTACCTTTATCTACAGTACTTTTAACAATAAGTTTTCAATTTCAACAAAATAAGCGATATCCAAACAATCCCTAAACTACAAAAATAGACAACGTTTTGGCCTTTTAATATTCCCTGAGTAATGTTATAGTCATAAATTATTTTACAACATTTTTAAAAAATTAACATGACAAATTCTTATTAGTTCTAATATGGGTCTACCACTAACATCACATTTATGTTTATTAATGATTATTTGAAAATTACATAAGCCACAACAACAGTTTGTAAAAATATTGTAAAATAGTTTGTGTCTGCAGTATTACTCATATTCCTTTCCCAAAAAAAAAAAAAAAAACTTTCTTAATTCTTCTTTATATTCGTCTTCTCTCTCTCTCTGTAACTGCATAAAATTGAAACAATTTCTTCATTTTCCTCATTTGAGTTTGACACAGTATGATATATCCCTATAATAACAAGTGCACAAATTTGCACAGCCCTTCCTTCTTCTTTATTACTCGCCTTTCTTTGAATCTAACAACAATAAAGAAGTGGGCTTAATCTAAACCAGGTTGACATCGCCACTGTTGAAGGCGAAAGTGGCCTTCACGATCACCTCCTAGCCCGTCCATTAGTCTGACCCAGCCGACTGGGCCTTCATTCAGAAAATCCAATCATTGCTTTGTGGTGTGCTTCTTTTCCTCTTTCTCTTTCCTCTTAATTGATTTTTTGTTTTTTGCGGAGTTTCTACATCTTCTTCTTTCTTTGTTGTCAGAGTTATACCAAAGAAGAATCATTAAAATTCTGGTATTGAATTTTTTTTAATGCAATTTTTATTGGATTTTTATTTTCCTGGGATTCTTTAATTTGGTTTTGATTCTGGGTTTTTTTTGGTTTGATGTATGGTATTTTTTGTTGTATTTATCTTACATTGGTTTTCCCTTTCTATAATTTATTATATGGGCATTGTAAATGTAAGTTAGTTTTGTACATTAAGAAACAGTAAACAAGTTTAATGGGTAATATAATCTTTCAGTTTTTTATATGCTGGACTGTGGAATGTATGTTGGGGCTGCTGCTATTTTGCATTTTATGGCGATTTTATTTCTGTTTTGAAGGTTTAGATTGGTTAGTATGTTCGTTCAAGATTGTTGAACATGTGTGTCTCATTTTAATTTTTAAATTTATTTATTTATTTTTTGAATACCACAACCCCCCCCCCCCCCCAAAAAAAACCAATGATTTGTTTAAACTAGTGAAATTTAAGAGTACTACACCATATTTTTAGTGGGGTGATTGAATGTATTAAAGTTTGTTTATTCCTCTATTTAATAAACTAAATTTCATTCAATAGTGGGAGTTAAATTTAGTTTCAATTGTTAATTTGTAATATACACATCTATATCACTGTTTGATGTCATTTTCATCATTTAATGGATTGTCTACAATGTGTTTTATTATAGTTGTCGATAATACCCACATTGCTCTATTTCAAAAGAAAATCTATTAAAACAACCTACATTTAGATTGGACACTACAAGTCTTGAAGGATGGGCTTTCAAGTTAGTTGAAGGTGAAGGTGATTCTCCATATTGTTTGTTCCGTTTCACTCCATTTTTTCCTCCTTATTGTTTAGTTTATTTTCTGCAAAAACAGTACAGAAGCAATGTGTACTATTTGTTGATATATAATTTCAAATCTTAATTACTTAAATCTGAGTTTAATTCAAAATCAAACTCCAATTCTTCCCATTTTTTTTCTTCTGTTCCAATTCTTCACATGATAAGGTTGGGGCAGCCAAACATTTGTAGAGAAAAATCTTGGTAGATTCTAATTGTCTTTTGTAGAATTCGATGTTAGAGTTAAATGAATACCATGCAACCGACACGATATCTTTGAAGAAAAAGAAAAAAAAAAAAACCGACTCTTTTCTGGTTCTATTTCTTTTGCTCCCAATCACTTTGAAATTTCTGATTCCACCGAACATGTCGAGCATTCTACCTCCAAGGTTGCCCTCAACTCCCTCTCCAACCATATTCCTCTCACTCCTTAAAGTTTGGTTGGTGTTTCAATAAGGCCTCACTCCTCTCACTCCTTAAAGTTTGGTTTATTTCAATTTTGATTCATGGTTATTTTGTTTTCTTGAGTTTTTATCATCTGGGTATTAGATTTTCAGGATTGACTTGAAGAATTTGGATTCTTCTAATGTTTGACTATTTTTAATGTATGAAAATTTTTCATTTTGATCTTTTTCAAATTTCAATTTTCTTTGTTTAATATGGATTGCAGTGATTCCTCTTAGTGGATTTCTATATCATCCACACAGAGGTTTTGCACTCATTGTTGTTTTTGATATTATGTGTGTTCATTAATCTTAACTCATTGTGTATGATAATTTCAGTATATTCTGATATATATATATATATATATTATGTTTTATAGGTTTTTTGACTGTCACATACATGTTACAAGTACACTTTGTCACAAAGCTATTCAATTACTTGATCATTATTAGGTTTAATTGTAAAGAAATTAAAATTGGGTTTTTTGGATTTTAGGGAGGCATTACTCATCAAGATTCTGCAAGCCATAAGGATACAATTGAACCCTATGATGTTTAGGTAAAGACATATTTTAAGTATGTTGGAAAAATTTGTTGTGTTTTAAGGTCTTTTATGAGAAACAAAGATGGATTTTTTTTTTTTTTTTGGTTTGATCTGTATTTTATACAGTCTAATTAAATATTTGGGTTTGTTTTAGTTTCACTATTAATAAAATATTTGGATTTGTTTTAGTTTCACTATTAATGTTCTGGGATATCACATAAAGTTGAATTTTGTTGTTTTTTCTTTGTTCTGACATGTTGTTAATTGATATAGAAAAGAAAAAAAGATGAGATTGTTGGCCAATAAATGAGGTAGAGCAGGGCAAAGGAAGATAGTATAAATTGGGGCATTGCAAAGCCAATACTCACTTTGATTGGTAATCTTGTTACTGCATAATTTATATTTTTTTAGAATTTGTTATTCTTATTCCATTGATATTGTGAGCTATAGATGGTTCTCTTAAAATAGAACCACTATAGGCATGAGAATTACAAATTTCATAATGATTTATGCATTAGTTAGAGATAATAAGTGCTCAAGTATAATATTTCCATCATTTGTGAACAAATCCTTGGAAGTTAAGAGTTCAGTACCACTGACATCTACATTCTTTAAATTCTTTAGATATTTAAGCATGCTCAACTTAAATACAAATTAGCTATGTAGTAGGGGAATTGTACATATTATTAATTACTCTAAGTCACTTTTACCCAGATCAACAAAACTTTGAGTTGAACAGTCGACTGAATTCAAATACAAGAATCATGAATGTAAGCTATTATGTCTTTCACAAATCTGTTAAGAAAATTATTGGACTAGCCTTGGCCCTAATGTAGCACAAAATGCTATAGTAAATGCTGTTAACCTAGCAAGTTATGACCAAATGAAACAATTAACATCATAGCATTATGTCTTTTAAGTTGAAATTATTTTGTATTTCAAAGTTGTTTCTATGTTAAACTACTTCCAAAATGTCCTGATTCTCTATACTTATGCATTTAGACTGTATGGTGGAAGAATTGTGGTTGGATCTGTATCTAATTAAGATAAATTGGTTCTTTTCTTTTGTCTTTTCTTTGAGTTTTTCTGACTTTTTCCTTTCATCTTCCCCTTTTAAAATTAGCATAAAATTAAAATGATCTATGGCCCTCTCTCATGAACAATAACATTTAATTGTTTGCAAAGACTTGAGCAATTGAAATTTTTTACCTTTTTTATTTCAAAATGGTAGCAACAGTCACCTTCACCTTCACCTTGCTTCATTTATAGTTAGGACATTTTGGGCCTACAAATGAATATGAATTGGATGCCTGCTCTGCTTGATCACTTGAGAAGTCTAAGATGTTTAATTTTCTCTATCCAACTTCACTACTGACTCTTTTGTTTTTTGTTTCCTGTTTTTATTTTTTATTTTTATAATAGTTATAATGCCCGAACGGGTTGCAACACGTCAATCTAGATGTTTCCATGGCCCCATGGAGAAAAGATAATATTTTGGAATTTTCGAGGTCTAACATGCAAATTAAGGGCAGACAAAATACGGTATCTACACTTATTTTGATGTGCCCCATAATATTGAAATTCTGCACTTAAATGATTCTAATGTATTTGAAAATGAAATTAATAAACAATTGGAAAAGGAAATTGAACCTATGGAACCAACTTTTGAAACTCTTAATATGGCAAATGATGAGAATCCACGCTTAATTATAATTGGTTCAACCCTAAATGACAAAGAAAGGAAAGATCTCAAAGAGCTTCTCGCAGAATTTCAAGAAGTTTATGCATGGTCCTATGAAGATATGCTTGGAATTGATCCTGAGATAGCTTAACACCACATTGATACCTATGCTCACATAGTACCTAAAAATCAAAGAAGAGGTCACAAAACAATTGAAAGCTGGGCTCATCAAACCTGTACACCAAGCTGATTGGATAGCCAATGTTGTGCCCTTACCAAAGAAGGATGGAAAGGTAAGGATGTGCGCGGATTTCAGTGATTTGAAAAAAGCTTGCCCTAAGGATGATTTCCCTCTTCCTCATATAGATGTCTTAATGGATAATATTGTTAGGGTTTATGCCCTAAAATCCAATTTATTGGCATGACATAAATAATTAAATTGTTTAATTATATGAGACTATTTATTAATGAACTACTGGGACATTATCTTAGTCCATGAGATACATGGTATGTGATTTATGTGAAAAGTCACAGAAGATATAAATCACAAGTTCTTTGTAAATTCATAATTTTAGTTCGTAGTCGGTGATGAAATTGGGCGTTTCATCTGCGAAGATTATAACATATCAACTACGATGATTTGTCTTGATCATGGAAGTGGAGACTTCTAGTTGGTATGTTGATATGTTTTAAGAGTTAAGACATATTGAACTAGACCGCTGTGAGATTTATTATTCTCTTAACGATTATCAAATGAATAATAAATCTCACGACTTCTATTTACATCAACTCAAATCCTGAGAGAATAATGGACCTGATCATGAGATGTAGGTTGCTTTGATATATCAGGAGTGAGATCTATACGTTATGGTCAAAACCTCAGTATGTTGGATAGTCGCATTTAATGTTGATGGAACATATATTCACAAGATGGAATTCATAGTCTCTTAACGGAGATATAAAATATTCCCTTGAGATAAGTTTAATGGATTTGGTTATTCAGAGTGTTGGGCCCAACCACTTTAGCAAGGAGTTACTAAAGTATATATATTTATGAAATTGGATTTCATAAATATATATTGAATAACATAAAGGATTAAACCGGGTACTCAAGGATTAAGAAGTAATAATCTTCAAAGTGGCAATCTGTTTCATGACTTTGTATTACTACGAATATTTTAATGAAGGGGTTGCATGTATAATAAAGTCTTGGGATATAATTTATTAATAAGGCTTAGAGTGCAATTATATTCATATAGTGGTATTGAATATAATTAATGGTAACTTTAGACTTGTCAAGAGTTGGCAGAAAGGACCAAGGCCCATTGGAGCTAAAGTCTTATTTATTCCCTTTTGGTCCCACTCCAAGCCACATACTAGAGCCCAATTGGAATGGCCCAAAAGGCTGGCCCAATTAGATAATCAGTTATATATAAGGAGAGAAACATACAAAATTTGATTAAGGGTTTTTCATAAAAGTCTTTTCATAAGAGTTCTCATAAAAAATGAAATAGTGTATGTAAGTGTTGGACACTCTTTATTCTCTCCTTGGAAACTGATTGAGAGACCACACATCTTGGGCATTAAGTGGAATTGGAGTGAAGATTAAAAGTCTTCCCAAGAACTTCTGATCTTCGGTTTTGAATTTCACCACACCAAGGTATGCATTCTTGTTCTCAAATTTTGAAACTTACATAGTACATGTTATGAATTGCGAATGAAGTAGATCCGTTAATTCTTTCGCTGCGTATGTTTTGTACGCGATACAAACATGTATTTTTCCAAAAAATATGGTCGGTAGTGCCTTGATGTCTTTCATGGATGGTTTCTCAAGATATAACCAAATCAAGATGGCTTCTAAAGATGTGACTAAGACTACCTTCACCACAGAATGGGGGAAACTACTACTACACAGTAATGCCATTTGGGCTCAAGAATGCCAGAGCAATAAATCAAAGAATGGCCACAACTTTGCTACACGACATGATGCACAATAAGGTAGAGGTGTATGTTGATGACATGATTGTGAAATCCAAGGATAAAGGGGGTCACATAATTAATTTAAGGAAGTTCTTTGAAAGGATTAAAGAGTATAGATTGAGGTTGAACCCTCAAAAGTGTACCTTTGGAGTGACAGTTGGGAAATTGCTAGGCTTTTTGGTAAGTGATAGAGGGATAGAAGTTGACCTCTCAAAGATCAAGGCCATACTGGACATGCCTCCACCCAAGAGTGAGAAAGAAATAAGGGGATTCTTTGGTCAACTACAGTATATCAGCTGGTTCATTGCCAAACTCACCTCCACTTATTAGCCTATCCCTCCTTCATCAACCCATCCTAGTACCCCCGAAACACGGTAGGCCATTACTACTCTACCTCTCTATCATAGGAGATGCAATTGGGAGTATGCTTGTATAAGAGGATGATGATAAGAATGAGAGAGCCGTATACTACCTAAGCAAGAGGTTCCATGTTTATGAGACATGATACACACCCATAGAAAAGTCATGCTTTGCTCTTATAAGGGTCGTGCAGAAATTGAGACACATCATCCTACCATTCCAGATATTGATAGTAGCCAGAATGGACCCACTGAAGTACCTATTTGAGAAGCCCGCCATGAGTGGAAGATTGTCAAGATGGTTGATCCTATTGGCAGAATTTGATTTAAAGTATGTGGGCAGAAAAATTATTAAAGGAAGCGTCATGTCAGATTTTTGTGCTAAGAATCCCATAGAAGGAGAAGATGGAAAAGAAGATTTCCTAGGTGAGGATATTTTGGATATTGAACTAGGGGCATGGAAGATGTACTGTGATGAAGCCGTGAATCAATATAGGAATGGGATAGAAGTACTTTTGATCGCCCCCGATAGATCTCATGTGCCTTTGGTGATCAAGTTGAACTTTGAGGCAACGTTATGGATATTGTTCTGTTCTGGCCGGAATGGCCGGAAAATTTCGTATCAGCAAGCAAATTGGAATGGCAAGCCCCTCTATTCCACCTCAGGTAAGATTTCGGCCTATTCTGGTGTGTTTTGGTAGTTCCGAGCCGTTTTAGTTAATTTCACTTGAAATAAAAGATTCGGCCGGTATGAGTTTGTTGCACATAAAGTTGAACTTGGATCTTTAGAATAGACCAAAATCAATTTCATCGTTCCTTTCCTTAAACACATTGTAGTCTTTTGCTTCATATGATGAGTTGTAGAAGAATAACAATATCAGAACTAGAGGAATGTTGTGGCTCACGTAGTCATGCTTAACAAATTTGGATATCCATCAAAGAGAGAGAGAGAGAGAGAGGAGAATAGAGAAGAGAGAATAGAATTGAGAGGAAAACTGAGATAAGTTGTGTGTGAGAGTAAAAAAAATAGAAAGAAAGATGAAATCATGAAAAGATAAGATAGTGTGTCAGTTAATGTGTAGATCTCATAAAGATGGGATAGAATTCAAAAGTGAGAAGTGTAAATATCAAGGAGTTAGATACAGAAGACGTGTGTGGATAAGAAAAAACAAGAGGAAAAAAATTAAAAATAGGAAGAAAGTGAAATATGGTGGGTGAGGAAAAATATAATAAAAAAAAAGTTGTAAATAGAGTTGGCTTGGCTAGTGTGCTTTAGCCAAATTATGAAAGCACTATCTAGGCTTATTTCAAATTTGCCTTCACATTAAAAAAAATTATCTAGTATTTTAATTTAAATAATAATATTTTAAGTGAATTAATTAGATTAATTTTAAAATAACAAATTTTATAAATGTATGAAAATATAACTTTTATGTTTTTTTTTTTAATATAAAAATTAATAGGATATGAAATTATATGTATATATATTATTTTTTTAGGAACCCTGAAACACCCTAAAATGGTACACCAAAATTAGTTGGTACCAAAATATTCTATTCCATTAGATAAACCGAAATGGGGTTCGAAACGGTATTCATAACATTGCTTTGAGGCAACTAATAACATTGCAGAATATGAAGCTTGTACCACTGGAATGGAAGCTCTCTGAGAGTTAGGGGTAAAGGAAGCAGAGGTCTTTAGGGATTCAACCTTGGTCATAGCCCAAGCGCAAAAATTATGGAAGGTAAAAGAAGAAAATTCGAAGCTTTATCAACAATATTTAGAGGATTTGACCAAAACCTTTGATAAAATTAAATACACTATCATCCCTAGGGCTCAGAATTAGTTTGCAAATACCTTGGCTACCTTAGCCTCCATGGTTGAAATACTTGAAGGAGTATGGACACAATCCTTAGAGATTGAATAGAGTTATGAACTAATGTACAAAGGGAAAGCAAAATCTTCAGTCTTGGCCATAGAAGAAGAAGGGTTCCTTGGTATTATGACATTATGAAATTTTTGGAATTGAGAGTGTATCCTAAGGGGGCCGATAAGAGAGAACGTCATTCGATTAGGATGATAGCTATGTAATATATCCTATGTGGAGGACAGCTTTATAGGAGATCTTATGATGGCATACACTTCCATTGTTTGAAGAAAGAAGTCGAAAGAGTCATGGAAGAAGTTCATCAAGGGATTTGTGGTCCTCACATGAATGGGAGAATGTTAGCCAAAAAAATCCTAAGGATAGGGTACTATTGAAATACAATGGAAACCGATTGTGTAGACTTTGTGAGAAGTTGTCATGACTGCCAAACACATGTAAACTTGAATCATGTACCACCTAGTGAGCCATACAGCATGACTTCTCCTTGGCCTTTGTCAGTCTAGGGCATAGATGTGATTGGAAGGATAACCCCTAAGTCTTTAAATGGGCACGAGTACATCCTAGTGGCAATTGACTACTTCACCAAGTGGGTAGAGGCGGCCACTTACTCCGTATTAAAAGCCAAATATATGGCTCGGTTCATAGAGAATAAAATCATTTGCCAATATGGGGTATCACAAGAGATCATCTTAGATAATGGCTCCCACTTTGAGGGAGGTTTGAAAGATATGGAATTTTATAACATTGGGCATCACAAGTCTTCACCATATCGACCACAGACTAATAGGGCCGTAGAAGCAACCAATAAGAATGTCAAAAATATCCTAGCCAAGATGGTGGTAAAGCTCCCATTCGCCCTATAGGGTTACGGAACTTCTATTCGAGCATCGACTGGGGCAACCCCTTTCTCTTTGGTCTATAGAAGCAAGGCAGTCCTTCCTATTGAGGTAGAGATACAATCTTTATGAGTGCTAGTGGAAACCAAGGTCTTAGAGGAGGATTGGATGAAGGAAAGATATGAGCAATTGGCTTTGATAGATAAAAAGAGATCTAGGGCACAATATCTTGCACAAGGGTACTAAAAGAGGATTGTTAGAGCATTCAACAAAAAAGTGAAACCTAGGAACTTTAAAGAGAGGGACTGGGTCATAAAAGTGCTTAGAGATGAAACTTTTGATCCAAGAGGGAAGATGAAGCCAAGATGGTCTGGGCCTTTCATTATTAAGAAAATCATGTCAGAGGTGCTACAAGAATTATTGATTTGGATGGAGAAGAGATGCTTCATCCAATCAACATGGATAGGCTCCGAAGGTATAATATTTAAAAGAAAAAAAAAGGAAAAAAAAAAAAAAAAAGCTTTCTAGGTTGAAAACCCGAAAAGGCAGCCTAGGCAAAAATTAAGGCAAAAGAACCCCGCTAAATTGAAAACCCGAAAGGGCAGTCTAGGCAAAAGATAGGGGAAAAGACCATGGACATAGCGAAAATTCATATAAGGACATCATGGGCAAAAGTTACATGGCACGGAAAAAAGAAAGAAAAAGAAAAAAGAAGAAGAAATATAATGAAAATAAGCAAATATAATAAATGGATGATTCTCTTAATGCTCAAATTAAAAGATAATAAATTGTTTCCATAGGGTAATTGGAACATTCCAATCCTTTATTAAATTCAAAAGAAAAGACATGAGAATCATAAAGTGCAGAAAAGTAAAATTTAGGGCATATCAAGGTAGTGAGTCCGCCTTCTTTCTTTTTTTGGACCTATTATAAGCTTTTTCATCCATGTGAAACCACTTCATGTCAGCCTCTAGCCAAGCTTTGTAGCCCAAAGTAGGATGAAGAAACTGAGGGAAACAAATGACTTTAGCCACCATCCTTTTCAACCAAGTCCCACAGATCCTACCTAAGACCGTCTCTATGAAGACAGAGATATGAAAGAAATTATCATCACTAGGAATCCCTTGACGATCTCTAAATTTCCTTGTAATATGGTCTAGGGAATAATAAGGGCAATGCTGAAGCCTAACCAAAGGAACACAATTGTCTTTGAAGATGCAGTTGACCATGGTTGTAATGCGCCACCATTCCACTACCCACTGAATATCTGAGACATCAATATGCTTCATGAACTCATTAAAACTCATCTTGATGCGTTTAGACCTACAATCACAATAGTGCTTGGGGAGATATTGTTAGGATTAGTGCTCTTAAATCCTATTGTATGATGCAATGTATGATATTAAGTATGACATTTTGTATGACTTAATATTGTGATTGATAAAGTTATCTTATTATTATCTAAAATAATGGTAACATGAATATTCGGACATTATCATATAGTCCATGAGATGCATAGTATGTAATTTATATGAAAAGTCACAGAAGATATAAATCACAAGTTCTTTGTAAACTCAGAAATTTAGTTCATAGTTTGTGATGAAATTGGGTATTTCATCTGTAAAGACTATAACATATCAACTAAAATAATTTGTCTTGATCATGGAAGTGGAGACTTCTAGTTGATATGTTTTAAGAATTAAGACATATTGAATTGGACCGCTATCAGATTTATTATTCTCCTAACGACTATCAAATGAATAATAAATTTCACAACTTTTATTTACATGAACTTTTAATCCTGAGAGAATAATGGACCTTGTAAGGTTGAATTTTATCAACCATCTTATTGGTTTTATTCCGTGCCAAATTTGCTTGTATTTTAGCAATTAGTAACCCTGTATTTAGGTGGGAATCATGTAAGTGTAGTGAGTGAGAGACTGTGAAGAAATGTTCAAGATTGTACAAAGATGTAGAGACTTGTAGCAGGGACTCGCGGGTGACTCGCGACTGGCAAGCCGCCAAAGCTGACACACATGTGAAGCATGCAGGGGAGCTGAAGAGTCATGCTAGCTGTTGCACTACAAGACAAAAGTCCTAGGCTGGCTAGGCCGTTAGTTCACGACTTGAACTCGCGACTCAGTCCAATCGCGAGGCCAAGTCGCCAGACCACCCTGTTTGGGAAAAACTGACTCTTCGCATTCCTTTCTCACCCCACTATATATAGACCTATATACCCGTGAAATATGAGAGCTTCCAGAGAGAATTTTGAGAGAGAAACCATAGAGAAAAATAAGATTGATTCATCCACAATTTTCACAAGAGATTCTTCAAATTCCTCTACTCTCTTCCTCTCCATTGTTAAATCCTTGAGAGGTACATTACCAAAACCTTTTCTCAACATACCCATATCTGTGAAAAGGCCATTTGGTGTTTGGGAAGCAGTTAGGAAGGGACCAATTTCATATTGGTTAATGCTATGGTCAAGTAGTGAAATCTAGTAAGCTAAAGAAGAAATAGGTTCGGCGTAACCTTGTTAGAGTAGGAGCTTAGAGGGCTTAGGTACATTGGGTAGATTTGGCTTAGAGGGTCTTCTGCTGTTCATGTATCCCAACTACATTCTTTAGTGGATTGTTTACCGCTTGGAAGGCGGCGGAGAGGCTTTACACCGAGGGCTTCGGTTTCCTCTTTGATAATACATCGTGTGTTGTCCTTATGTTTACATCTCTCTTCTCTTAATCTTTTTCATTTAATTTCTGTTGTACATGTGATTTTATTTGGTTTAGATTGTTTATCAATTCTGTTTTAAGCTTAAGTTCATATTCCGCATATTAATTGTTTGAAATTAAGTTTGAATTGGTAATTTGTAAATTGGGGGTCTAAATGTTCATAGTGTTTTATACACTAATTGAACTCTCAGACTTGATCATGGAGTATAGGTTGCTTTGATATATCAGGAGTGAGATCTGAAGTAACGGTCAAAATCTCAGTATGTTGGGTAGCCACATTTAGTGTTGATGGAACAATATTCTCAAGATGGAATTCATAATCTCTTAACGGAGATATAAAATATTCTCTTGAGATAAGTTTTATGGGTTCAGTTATTTAGAGAGTTAGGCCTAACCATTTTAGTAAGAAATTACTAAAGTATATATTTATGAAATTGGTTTTCATAAATATATGATAAATACCTTATAAGGATTAAACCGGGTACTCAAGGATTAAGACGTGGTAATCTACAAAGTGGCTGTCTTCATTCATGGCTTTGTATTACTATGAATATTTTATGAAGGGATTGCATGTATAATAAAGTCTTGGGATATAATTTATTAATATGGCCTAGAGTGCAATTATATTTATATAGTGGTATTAAATATAATTAATGGTAACTTTAGACTTATCAAGAGTTGACAGAAAAGCCCAAGGCCCATTGGAGCTAGTGTCTTATTTGTTCCCTTTTGGTCCCACTCCAAGCCACATACTAAAACCCAATTGGAAAGGCCCAAAAGGCTAGCCCAATTAGATAATCAGTTATATGGAGAGAAACATACATAATTTTTATAAGAGAACTTGAAGTGGTTTGTATGTGAGTGTTGGACACTCTCTATTTCTCCCTTGAACAAATTCATAGAAATGGATTGAGAGACCACACTTCTTAGGCATAAGTGGAATTAGAGTGAAGATTAAAAGTGTTCTCAAGAACTTCTGATCTCTGGTTTTGAAATTCACCGCACCAAGGTACACTCTCTTATTCTTGAATTTTGAAATTTACATAGTATATGTTATCAATTGCGAATGAAATAAATTCGTTAATTTTCCACTGCATATGTTTTGTATGTGATACAAACATGTATTTTTCCATCAAATGTTATCAGAACGGCCTTCAGTTTCGATTCTGTATAACATGTTTTGTGAGTTTTGGAATTAGAGATAATGGTTTCATGATGTTAGAAGATTATATATGTATTTAATTCTCTGCATGGTTGTTGAAACTATGGTTTGATAAAAACTAATATTGATGTTATGATTTTGTTTAAATTTGAATTCAAGTATGTTGAATTGAACTTTAAGGCTATAACATCAATGGAATTCAGTTTTGATATCAAATTCTATCTATTATGTTCATATGGTGGTTGTTTGTTCATGAAAAACCATTGAAAACTGTCTACATCTTCTCTTTAAAAGCTGAAAACACGCGTTTTTCATGGGTAACCTTCTCGTGAAGTTACTCAAGAAAAATGCCTCTGAAGCACAAAACTTTTTGTGGGTAAGCTTTACTTGCGAAACAGTTGTAAGATAGTCACGAAAGTTTCTATCTAAATTTTGTGTTTCCACTATTTTCCTTTAACTCATTCTCGCGGGAAGAGTTTAGTCACGAGATTCTTGCGAAAATGCCTCTGAAGGGAATTTTGAATTTTTTTTCTAAGTGTTTTTAATTGTATAAAGTGCAAGGCTGTGTGTGATTAGATTACACATGTTTACAAAATAAAAAACCTTTAATTTAAAACATCTAGTTGGAGAGAGATACAAGGGTTGGATCTCACGGCCCCCATTGTCGGTTTATAGTAGTATGATTAAGGACCTCGCCTTGGCGTATATGCCTTGCTCCCTTCAGAGGGTGTTTAATTCATGGAACTACTAATTAAACTTCCTAATGATGGATGATATGTTTTTTTATATTAAGAACGACCACGCTATCGTGGAGTTACTTAATGACTCACATAGAATTCAGTCAATGGTGTACACGTTTAATGTTAACCTCCCTTCGAAGCTATGTCATTATTACTTAGAGGCTAAAGGAAATATGGCATGTTATTAGTGTTTGATAAGAGTTATCATGATAGCACTAATAATGAGAATAGTTCTCAATCAATCATAGTGTTTATAATTTACTTGCTTCCAAGGAATTTTAAACATGGGATTGGGTTTCATTGCATATATTATATTATAGTTTTATTAAGGTTCCATACTATATGTTTATATGCTAAATTGATAATGTCCAGTTTACTTATTATATTCACATTTATTATTTTCAGATTTGATCATGGCATCATTTAGCCCACTTGTTACTATTCTTAATCAAAACAAACTGACTAGATCCAACTATATTGACTGGAAAAGAAATTTGGACATTGTTCTTACAGCTGAAGAGCATAAATATGTGCTTACTCAACCTTGTCCTAGTTTTCCTTCATTAGATGCTCCTCCTGAGGAAAAATAGCGATATGATCGTTGGCAGAAATCTAATGAGATGGCCAAGTGCTACATCCTAGTATTTATTTCAAATGTTCTATAGCATCAAATGCAAGATGTAGAATTAGCTTCGGACATAGTGCTAGGTCTGAAGGAGATGTTTGGTGAGCAAGGCCGTTCTGCAAGGCAAGAAACTATGAGGCAAATTTATAATACCAAAATGGCTGAAGGCAGTTCAGTTAGGGAGCATTGTCTTACAATGATCTCTAGTCTGAATACACTGGAAGTTTTAGGTGCCGATATTGATGGAGAATCCCAAGTGGATATGATACTCCAGTCACTACCGGAATCATTCAAGGAATTCAAACTCAATTATAATATGAATAAAAAGATTTATTCATTGTTTGAATTAATGAATGAGTTGGTAGTAGCGGAAGGCATTCTTAGTACTTCTAGTGTTGATGCTAATATGACTGAAGCTTCTACTTCTCAACCTAAGTCAAAAGGCAAGGGTAAGAAGAAGAAGAAGAAGGACTTCACCAAGCAAGATGGTAAACAAATTGCCTTAGGGGTTGCCAACAAAGGAAAGAAGATCAAAGGAGAGTGTTTCCATTGTGGTGAGAAAGGACATTGGAAGAGGAATTGTCCAAAATTCAAAGCTGCCAATAACAAGGGTATGAAAAGTTCATTCCTTCTTGAAATATGTTTAGTACAAAATCCCACAGATTTCTGGTGTGTGGATTCAGGTTGTACTAATCATATTTGCAATTCTTTGCAAGGGTTCCAGGAGACTAGAAAGCTTAATGAAAGAGAATTGTTTCTTACTTTGGTTGATGGGAGCAGGATTCTGGTTGTAGCTGTTGTAGTTGTTAATTTATGCTTTGAGTCTAGAGTTTTAATATTGGAAGACTGTCTATATGTACCTAATGTTCGTAGGAATTTAATTTCTGTAACTTATTTAGGTAAACATGGATATTGTGTTATCCTTAAAGACAATGTTGTAATAAAGTAGGGTAAAGTGTTTATCTATTCTAGCAATATTGTGGATGGTCTTTATATTTTAACTCCTGATAAGCATGAATTATATAATTCTGAATTAGAACCTGTAAAAGAAGAAACTCAATTTGTTAACCTAGAAGCTGATGATGAACCCAAGATGGTCCAAATTGTTAATACCTTAACCTCCTCTAAGAAGGATGCATTAGTTACACTACTGAAGAAGTTCAAAGAGATTTTTGCTTGGTCGTACAAGGACATGCCCAAGATTGATATAGCTATAGTGCAACATTGCATTCCAACAGGCCCAGCCATGAAGCTAGTCAAGCAGAAGCTGAGAAGGATGAAGTCAGAATGGACTCTCAAGATCAAGGAAGAAGTCAAGAAACAATACAATGCGGGATTCTTAAGGGTGGTCAACTATCCAGAATGGTTAGCCAATATGGTTATGGTACTGAAGAAGGACGGGTAAGGGAGGATGTGTGTAGACTTTAGAGACCTTAATAAGGCAAGCCCAAAGGATGATTTTCCCTTGCCTCATATTGATATCTTGGTTGACAATATGGCAGGACATGCATTGTTGTCATTCATGGATGGCTTTTTGGGATACAATTAGATAAAGATGGCTCTAGAAGATATGGAGAAGACCTCCTTTATTACTTCATGGGGGACCTATTAGTACAAGGTCATGCCATTTGGCCTTAAGAATGCTAGTGCCACTTACCAATGAGTAGCCACTATTCTGTTGCATGATTTGATACACAATGAAGAAAAAGTTTATGTGGATGACATGATAGTGAAGTTCAAAGACTACGAAGGGCACATATCAGCTTTACAAAAGTTCTTTGAGAGAATCCGACTTTATTATTTGCTTTTGAATTTGAAGAAGTGCACTTTCGGCATGACATCCAAGAAATTGTTGGGGTTTATAATAAGTTAGAGAGGAATTGAGGTGGATCCCAAGAAGATCAAGGCAATTGTAGAGATGAAGCCTCCAAGGATTGAGAAGGAGATCCAAGGGTTTTTAGGGAGGATACAATACATAAGCAGGTTCATAGCCCAGCCCACCATGATAAGTGAACCACTTTTTCGATT